>NW_027070048.1:303232-381990 GCF_002906115.3 Quercus suber
AAAAAAAAAAAAAAAAAAGAATCATTAGGCTACTCAACAAAATTGGATTGCATATTTAAGAATAAAGATAAAATAGACATGACAAAATAAAGGGATTTGAAAAAAAATGTCAAATAAATTAATCATTTTTTTATAAAAAAAATTTCTTGAATAATTCTTTAATGCATGCCTTAAGGTATACTTTAGTAATGCCTTTTTTGTTTTTTGCTGAATATATGTAACTCTTTTGTTAATTTGATATCGATGTTAGACCATTCTCATCAATTTTTGCAATATATATATATATATATTTGTTTGTTTTAGTATAAAAATTTACTTTTTTTTTTACATACTTATTTTTCAAAATGCCTCACATCAAATTATTTATTTTACACAACATTTTATTAAAATATCAAAAAAATTTTAAATTGTTTCCCTTTCTTCGCACACAACAACCAGCATTTATTTTCTTCCTTTACACGTAAAGAAATAATAAACAACGAAATACAAATGAATAATGTTAGTATAAATTTACATGATTACAATAGCAAATTTTGTAAATTTAACAATTATACACAGACTGATGTAGGTCATTTTTAAGCAAAACTATATAAATTCTATACATCTTTCTATTATACACGAAGTTATGTGAATGCTCTAACTCTTTCATTAATCTCATCTTGGTGCAACTCTTTCACTAAAGTATATCATTCGGACTGTCCATATCTTTCTTTTTTAGCTTCTTTATCTCTATATGATTTTTTTAAATATACCATACAATTGATTTGAAAATAATTTGAATAATGTAAACTATTTTTGAGAGAACGAGAAATTAATGAAAATTAAATTAATTTATGCCTGTGTGTTAAAACCTTTTTTTCCTCGCCCTTAAGTGTGTGTGTGTTTGTTAAAAAAAAAAGTGATAATTATTTCACGTTGCTTAAAAGAGTGTGTTATGTGTAGCTTAACTTGCCCTACTCCCCCTTAAAAGTTACCATGGTTTTTGAGAAGAATTCATGATATGAGTTTGTGTTATAACTATTTTCCTTCTCCCTTGTGTGTGTGTGTTTTTTTTTTCAAAAAATAGATAAATAATTAATTAATTTATAGATGCTCTCCTTCCAAGCGTGATTGAAGCTTGCATTCCTTAGATAGAAATACATAAATAAGCTTACTTGCTTTATCGATTCTCACATTTTTACTGATTTTTACTTTCTCTACTTTATTTTTAATAATTCTTATTTGTTGGTAACAAGGAGATTAAAAAAAAAAAACCATCCAAAAGACACAAGAGAGGTAGACATTCTATTACCGTACAAACCACAAGCATCAAAGCTTAACAAAAGAGAAGTTTCCATATTTATTGGCATAAAAAACAACAAAATCTTCACGTTAAAGGCACCCTCTTTTGGCTAACATGTCTGCATTTTTATTGGCTTCCCGATTGATTTGCCTAAGTCTGACTTGAGGGAGTTTGACTAGTGTTAAACACTTAAACCTGCCTTGTGCGGGATTTAATTTTATAGTGAAAGAAATATTACAAATAATAATTAATCTTGGAAAATTCAAGCATATGTTAAATGCAATTGTAATTCATTTAAGATAAATCAACAATTGTCAAAGGCCTTGTAGCTAAATTGACACCTCCCCATGTACAAAGTGCTTGGGAGTTTAGGGGAGAAAGGGTTCGACTTGCGGGGTTAACAACATCTTGTAATTATCTTTAAAAAAAAGAAGATAAATCAACAATCCATGAGTATTGATAAATACAAAATTATATCGTGCTCCAATAAATTCTACAAGCAAGTTGTGTTTACCATCCTACATGATTTAGGAATTGTGTTGTAAGTTAGGAAGTAATAGACGTGACATAATTTCTCTAAACTTCTGTTTTAGGCTATTAATTATATATATATATATGTGTGTGTGTGTGGATGTTTTGGGTTTTAGATTTGCATTAAAGTGGCTATTTAACTTTTTTGTAGGGCATGAATTTCATCCTCTATAATATTGTATAGTTTTATAATTTGATTGATTGTTAGTATTTTAAGTTGGATTTAAAAAAAAAAAAACCCAAAAAAAAAAAAAACACAATCATAAGCCTGCAAAGGGCATATTTTTCTTTTTCTTTTTCTACAAATAACAATACAAAAATTTTGAAGTCTAAAAATAAAAAATCTTTACCTCAAGGTTCTCAACAACCACTAAAAAAAGGTACTGTGATTTCATATTCTATTACACCTCCAATAACCCTTTGAAGTACATTTATATTTAAAATACATAAATGTCCATGATACCTAATACTTTTTAGTATATATATATATATATATATATATATGAAAAACTTGTAATTTATTAAGACGAAGATAAATTCGGTACATCATAAGTAATAGCTGACTCAACAGTGGTGGATTTTCCTCTATTCACATTACATAATTATCACTATTATCTATATCATTCACATATTTCGCCAAAACATGAGCTAGTATGTTGCCTTGACGCTTTACATGGGAGACTTTTATTGATCGAAAATCTAGGAGCTTCAGAGCTACCTTAGCTAGAATGTTTGAGACAATCATAAGTGGTGTGTATTATCCCAAAAGAGTATTAGTTACTATCTTAGAATCACATTCAAAGACCACATCTTTTAGACCAACATCCCAAGCAAAAGACACTCATACCTCCATGGCTTTCGCTTCAATCTCTAGTGGCCCCAACGGTTGATGGAATCTTCTACTTAAAGTAGCTGTAACTCTGCCCTCATGATCTCAAATTACCACACCTACACTCGCCTGTCGAGACTAAGCAAAAACTGTCCCATCCACATTCACCTTGTAACTTTATTAAGACGAAGATAAATTCAGTACATCATGAGTAATAGCTGACTCAATTAGTGATGAATTTTCCTTTATTCACATTACATAATTATCACTATTATCTATATCATTCACATATTTCGCCAAAATATGAGCTGGTATGTTGCCTTGATGCTTTACATGGGAGACTTTTATTGATAGGAAATCTAGGAGCTTCAGAGCTACCCTAGCTAGAATGTTTGAGACAACCATAGGTGGTGTGTATTATCCCAAAAGAGTATCAACTACTATCTTAGAAACACATTCAAAGACCACATCTTTTATGTAACACCCTGACCCAATTTTATAATTAAATTATGTATTAAATTGTATATAGTGAATTTGGATGCTAGGGTTATTTTCTATGAAAGCTAAGACACATACGGTTGTTATGGAAGTGGTCTCACAGAATTTGGATCTAAGTTGCAAGAAATGCTGTCAGGACAGATTTGAGTATGCTGTCTTGTATGATTTTTAGTAAATCATGGGTTTATTCTTTGACTCCGAAATTGTTATGGTTTATACTGGACATACAGGGGAGTAGTTGTGTAAAATTTCATAACAATTGGATGTGTGTGGACAGCCCGTTTGTATTTTACAAATGGAGCATATTCTGCTGAAATGAGCAGTGAACAACATATGCTACACCTGACTTTGTGGATTTAATTCTCAAGTTAGGGTGAATGTTTTGAGCTATAATTTAATATGCTCATCCTTTGGTATGTTAGAATCATATATAAATTTTATGAATTGGTTTCTCTGTGATTTAGTACATCATGTTGTCTGATGAATGTATTTTGTATTTGTGGGAACCTCTTTGAGGTGGGATTAGAACTTCCTTGATTCTAAGAGATAGGCTTTTAGATAAATGTGTAAGTTTATGTTAAGGAATAATAGATAGTAATAAGCTTTGATTTTGGTTTAGGTGTTACCAGTCGTCAGGTCTAAGCTCCTTCGACTTTAGGCTCTCGGTTCCTCTGCTTTCAGGTAAGGAATAAGTTATATGAGCATTTGGTAAGTCATGAGGTTATTTTAAAGTATATTATGCATTAAAATGTTTTTAATTAGAGATATGGCATATAAGCATTATCAGACAAAGATATGTTCGTGAGCTTTTGAAACCTTATGTATATGATTTAAACATATTGATGCTATTACTAATTCCATGAACATGATGAAGAAAACAATGGAAATGTTTTTATTATGAAATGTTATGCAAAATAAGAAATTTCAGTATGATGTATAAGAAATGTTTTCGGGTTATATCCTCTGATTATCTGAACTCTGCCAGTAGGGGTTAATTACTGACTTTCCATGGAAAATGTTATATGATTGGCCATTAAAGTGGGACTGGCTTTGTTGTACCCGCCCTTGTTGGTTACAGCCAACTTGTGGGGGAAGCCAACCTACCCCCATGGTTGGAAGATATGTATTATGATGTGATCCCAAGAATACCTGGCATTATGGGGAATGCTGGATGCCTAGCATCGTGGTGCTAGAAGCCTCCCAAATAAGTACAGACTTATCAGATATGGACTAACCAATATGTTATGAACAGCTATGTTATGTTATTAATCATGAGGGAATTATTTTGTTTAAATGCATTGTGAAAAGTAAAAGCTCTCATGGCAAGAAGAAGTTTCTGATGAAAAGAAAAGCTGTTCATTAAAGATAAAAGTTTCTGAAGTTTTGTTGTGCTATAAAAATAAAGTTTCTGATGAAAGTACAAGTTATGTTTAAAAGTTATCAAATACATGTTCTTTATGAAAGGTAAAATTTTATGACTATGAAAGTTATAATATTTTTTGGGAAAATGTTTATAAAGAAAGATTTTCTTATTGGGTCAAGATGTTTCTAGTTTAATACAAAGTTGCTGATTATTTGATTTAAGTTAAAATGATTATTTTGGTAATGAGAAAATACATATGGTGACTTTGTAGGAAAGGAAATAAGCTTAATCCGAAAGGTTTTGGTAATATTAACCTAATAAGAAAAAGGAGAAAAATTATTTTCTATGAAGAGCGTATAAGCTATTATTATGAATAGTATAAAATACTATGCATGAGAAAAATGTTCTCCTATTCGAATATTCATAGAATGAAATGGTTTGATTTGCATGCATCCTTATTGAATTCTCATATATCTTACCTTTACTGAGCTATGTAGCTCACCCCTTCCACTCTTTCAGTTAGCAGGTTTTATTTTGGAGCAGAGGGAGCCTTAGTCGAGTTTTGGAAGGAGCTGGTTTTAGTTTTATATGCATAGACCCTAAATTGGCAATATGATATTTAGATTTGTAGTATTGTGTATTTTAGGATCTAATGAAAGTGTATACCTTAAAGCATTAAGAGATGTATTATGTGGAATTTAGAATTTGAGTAATTGGTGGATTATGTTATTTTTTGAGTACAGTGTAGATGCTCTAAATGTCAAGTGAAAAGTTATATCATTTAAGTAAAGAAACAAGAATGAAAATGAAAAGGGAAGCTTTTGTAAAAGCTTTTCTGAAAGTTTTGTAAAAGTTAAGTTGGTTCTTGTTAATATCAGGTTTAAGCTTGATATTAGCATGCCGGTCATAATCACAAATTCGGGTATCGGGTTTGGGGCGTGACATTTTAGACCAACATCCCAAGCAAAAGACACTCATACCTCCATGGCTTTCACTTCAGTCTCCAGCGGCCCCAACGGTTGATAAAATCTTCTACTTAAAGTAGCCATAACTTTGCCCTCATGATCTCACATTTCCACACCTACACTCGCTTGTCGAGACTAAGCAAAAACTGCCCCATCCACATTCACCCTGTAGCTTAATATAATAATATATCCACTGACAAGTGAGCACTGAAGGGTAATTTAAGAATAGCTTAAGCATCGATTGGAATAAAAATTTGCTTCACTAGCTTAGCCCGCCACTCACATGTTAGAGGATCAATGAGAGCACTAACCTTTGCTTTACATGGGAGACTTTTATTGATCGGAAATCTAGGAGCTTTAGAGCTACCCTAGCTAGAATGTTTGAGACAACCATAGGTGGTGTGTATTATCCCAAAAGAGTATTAGCTAATATCTTAGAATCACATTCAAAGACCACATCTTTTAGACCAACATCCCAAGCAAAAGACACTCATACCTCCATGGCTTTCATTTCAATCTCCAACGGTTGATGAAATCTTCTACTTAAAGTAGCTGTAACTCTACCCTCATGATCTCAAATTTCCACACGTACACTTGCCTGTTGAGGCTAAGCAAAAACCGCCCCATCCACATTCACCTTGTAGCTCAATATAATAATATTTCCACTAGCAAGTGAGCATTGAAGGGTAATTTAAGAATAGCTTAGGCATTGGTTGGAATAAAAATTTGCTTCACTAGCTTAGCCCGCCATTCACATGTTAGAGGGTCAATGAGAGCACTAACCTTTGATTGTGTAAGCAGTGTAATAGTGTATTTGGTTGAGATAAGACTTTGAAGGTGTTCGGTTCATTAGCCAATTATTGGTCCAAATTCCAATTGATACCTAAATAGTTATCAGTATCGTATGATATGCGATACGTATCATATCATGTGTAAAAAGTTACGTATCATAAGGGTGTATCAAAAGTGCTCATAAATTGTACGATATAGTGTGTGTATCGTGTAAAATCGTATGCATCGTACGATACATGGACACATGCCTAAAATGATTTTTTTTTTTTTTAAATTTTAAATTTGTACTTTTATTTGAACCTAACAAGTTATTAGACTTGTTTTTAACATAGAATTATTAGGTTACTTAATTTAGCCTAATAAAATAACATGTCCATAAGTTCTTTTTTTCCCCTCTTTCTCCTACAAAATTTGGGATACACATTTATACTTCACTTTCATATTTACAAATTTATTTTCTATAATATGAATAAATTATTAATTGAGAATATAATTATTTTTTATTTTTGTCATTATTCTTATAAGTCTAAGAAATTAGAATGCCAATAAGAAATATATATTTTTTAATTATTAAAATAAAAGAACAAGAAGCGATATTAAATATTGATGATGAAGAAGAAAATTTCAATGAATAGATAAGCTTGCAAAATGATAAACATGATGATAACATTGACTTGAGATGGAGTTGATTAGCCAAGATGATGAATATAATGAAAAGAAATTATTATTATGGGTGATTTGTAATGTATTATCACATTTTTTTTTTTTGAGAAACAAACATACACACACAAGAGAGAAAGAAAAAGAGAAAGATGTTTTAACACAAAGGCACATTACTTTTGAGTTAATTAATTTGAATGTGTATGTTATAAACACATGCTAGTTTGATTTATTTAGTTAGCTTGTTAAATATTATTACATAAGTGATTAATAAATTAGTCATTAGTTGAATATATTCAAAATTTCTAATGAATATACCCTTTATATATGTGTTTTTATATATATATATATATAATTTTATTAAATATTTGTGTATCTTACAATATAAGATAATATACAATTAACTAAAAAAGAAAATAAATAACAGATTCCAAAATTAAAACATCATCAACAACAAGAAAAAATAACAAGAAATCAACTACAATGACTAATCCGATTACAATCTATCATCGAATGCATTTCAAGATAGCAACTTTTTAGTTTTCTTCGTTTTCCCAGCAAAAAAAAAAAAAAACAGAGGATCTCCATTCTGTAACAACGACAAAAGGGGGAAAAAAGAATAAAGGAAGAGAACTTACGGATCTGCAAGCTGCTAAAGAAGAAGTTCGAAGCTTCTGCTGCTTTAGAGACCGAAGAAGCACAGAAGTGGCCATAACTGAACAAATGGTTGACTAGAATGTGGGGTTTAAGATTCGGGTTTTAGAGCATGAGAAAGAGAGAGAATCGTATGGTGCTTTTGCAAAGGGTTTTAAAGACAAGGCATGAAAGTTTTCTTGGGCAACACGAATAACAGAAGTACACACGAGTGAGGCAAAAGTTATTACCATATAAAAATGATGAGAATATTGACCACAAATATATATATTTTTAACCTTAATTGGGGCTATGAATTTATGGGTGTAATTTGAGCACAATTATACTTGAAAATTATTTTATGCAATAAACTAACTATCAAATTGTGAACCATATTGTATATCGTATTGTATATTATCTTATATTGTAAGATATACAAATATTTAATAAAATTTTCTATAAAAAAAACATTTAATAAAATTTATATAATATTATATAAATTGTGAATCGTATATTGTCAAATTGTGAATTATATTGTGTATCATATTGTATATTATCTTATATTGTAAGATACACAAATATTTAATAAAATTATATATATATATATATAAAAACACATATATAAAGGGTATATTCATTAGAAATTTTGAATATATTCAACTAATGACTAATTTATTAATCACTTATGTAATAATATTTAACAAGCTAACTAAATAAATCAAACTAGCATGTGTTTATAACATACACATTCAAATTAATTAACTCAAAAGTAATGTGCCTTTGTGTTAAAACATCTTTCTCTTTTTCTTTCTCTCTTGTGTGTGTATGTTTGTTTCTCAAAAAAAAAAAATGTGATAATACATTACAAATCACCCATAATAATAATTTCTTTTCATTATATTCATCATCTTGGCTAATCAACTCCATCTCAAGTCAATGTTATCATCATGTTTATCATTTTGCAAGCTTATCTATTCATTGAAATTTTCTTCTTCATCATCAATATTTAATATCGCTTCTTGTTCTTTTATTTTAATAATTAAAAAATATATATTTCTTATTGGCATTCTAATTTCTTAGACTTATAAGAATAATGACAAAAATAAAAAATAATTATATTCTCAATTAATAATTTATTCATATTATAGAAAATAAATTTGTAAATATGAAAGTGAAGTATAAATGTGTATCCCAAATTTTGTAGGAGAAAGAGGGGAAAAAAAGAACTTATGGACATGTTATTTTATTAGGCTAAATTAAGTAACCTAATAATTCTATGTTAAAAACAAGTCTAATAACTTGTTAGGTTCAAATAAAAGTACAAATTTAAAATTTAAAAAAAAAAAATCATTTTAGGCATGTGTCCATGTATCGTATGATGCATACGATTTTACACGATACACACACTATATCGTACAATTTATGAGCACTTTTGATACACCCTTATGATACGTAACTTTTTACACATGATATGATACGTATCGCATATCATACGATACTGATAACTATTTAGGTATCAATTGGAATTTGGACCAATAATTGGCTAATGAACCGAACACCTTCAAAGTCTTATCTCAACCAAATACACTATTACACTGCTTACACAATCAAAGGTTAGTGCTCTCATTGACNCGCATCATCAACAAGCCCGTCGCCCTTGTTGCTTTGCTGGTGAAGGACAAGCAGCATGTTGTCCAAACGGTGTACTCATCATCAAGGATCCTAACCTTGACGAGTGTTTAGAGCATGAGATGGATGCTCTGGGGGACTCTAGCCTTTTTGATTTGATGAGGGTAAGTATTTTAGTCGTATTTTCTTTTGTTCCGTCATGTAGTGTTTTGGTGCTAATTGTCTATCTCCTATCAGGCCTTTGAAAGGATGCACACACTCAAAATCCGGTATGCTACTAAAGAAGCCGTCGACAAGTGTTTGGGGACCCATCTAGGGGAGGAGTCTGACCAGCTGAAGAAGTACAAGGAAGGGGTACTGACTCTTAACAATGAAGTCAAAGCCCTAACGGAGCAAGTGAAGAAACTCAACGGTGCTACCCGTGGGATTGAGGAGCTGATGGAGGCTAATGCCATCCTAACGGCAGAGATGACTTCTCTTCGTGAATCTATAAACAAGGCAAAGGCTAACGTCGTCAAGGAGTACAAGGACTCGCAGCCATTCTTCAACTTGGTGGGGTCTCAATACAGGGAGGGCTTTGAGGACTTCAAGAAACAAGCCACCGTCCTCTTTCCCAACATGGATTTTTCACATGTCCAGATTAAGCTTACCGTTCCTCCAACCCCCAAGCCAAACGACGAAGTTGTTGAAGTTGATGATGGGGAAGGCGACATTCCTGAGAATGTCGTTGCTCCTCAAGTGGTTGAAGGCGACAGTTTGCCTCAAGTTGAAGAGGCAACAGTTATGCGGAGGATGTAGACCCTATCGCTTAAAAATGGAAAAATTACTGTATTTTTATTTTTATTATTATTATTTTCTCTCTTTTTTTAAATCTTAACTTGAGAAAAATACGGGTGCCCTATTTTGGCACGTGTGACATTTCATTTCTATTTTGGAACTATTGTCACATTTTTTTTACACGGTGTCCTAAGTGATTCACCCACCCCATGGGCAAGATTTGGTAAATGTTAAGACCGGGACACCCGTTGGTGTCCTTGGTGATCTGTCCACCCCATAGGTAGGACTTGATAAAGTTTGAGACTAGGACACCCATCGGTGTCCTTGGTGATCCGTCCACCCCGTGGGTAGGACTTGATAAAGTTTGAGACCAGGACACCCGTCGGTGTCCTATGTGATTCGTCCACCCTACGGGTAGGTTTGATAGATTTTAAGACTAGGACACCCGTCGGTGTCCTAGGTGATCTGTCCACCCCATGGTTAGGACTTGATAAAGTTTAAGACGGGAGCTTCTGCTATCGAGAGTCTCTAGGTGGTAGGTCCCCTTTCCATGGTAGTCAAGGATTCTATAAGGTCCTTCCCAGTTGGGGCCCAATTTGCCCTGTGCGGGTCCTGGTAGCTGTTGTCACATTCCTTAGGACCAAGTCTCCAATCTGGAAATGTCAAGCTTGACTTTGGCATTGTAATGTGTGCCATCAGGTCTTGATAACGCGTGATTCGTTGTTCAGCCATCGCCCTAACTTCATCCAGGAGTCTAGCTATTGGTGCATCTCCTCTTTGTTTCCTTCTTTCGTCATGGTGGGATACCCTATAGCTGGTCAGTCCGATCTTTACCGGGATGACAGTTTCACTTCTGAATGCAAGGTAGAAAGTGTCTCCCCCGTAGGCATACACGCTGTCATCAGTATGCCCATAGCATACTCGGTAGTTCTTCCAACCATATACCCTTTGCCCCCTCGAGCTGAGTCTTGATCATCTTAAGCAAGGATCAATTAGTAACCTTAACTTGCCTATTGGCCTGAGGTGGGCAGGAGAGGAGTAATGATTCTTGATCCCCAACTATTGGTAGAAGTTTCTAAATGCATCGTTATCGAATTGCTTTCTGTTAGGTTCTAAGGTCTTAGGATTTTATGTATTTAGAACTCTAATTGTAATGTTGGCAAACCATGATCAAAACATTGTATGGTGTCTTCTTTAGACTTGCTCAAAGTGGTTTGATATTGTAAGTTGGAATCGAGTGGCTGCAAAGTATGGGACTCTCGGCCTGGCTCGATCGATCGAAGAATAGACTCGATCGATCGAAATCGCACAGGTTGAATTTTCTGCAGAATTTCCAACTCAGCCCTACTTCATTAAACGTTTAGGGTTTATGTTTTTACCCTAGGTATATAATAAAACCTAGCCACGTTTTTGGTGGTTGTCCATATTGTATTGTTGCTCATACATTGCTGTTTGTGTGAATCTCGTGTGAGATCTTTGAGGAGCTTTCCTTTACACAAAACTTAGGGTTTTCATGGTGAAGATTATTTCAACATCTTGAAGATCATTATTGTTGCAACCATTGGAACTTAAAAGAAAAGCAAGCGGGGAGCTTGTAGCTGATTGAAGAATTCAAGAAAGAAGTAGTCCGTGGATTCGGAGCCTGCGCGTGGTCGTGTCAGGAAGTTCTACTGGTGGTAGCATTAGGAAGTCGAGCGGGGAGCTTGTAGTCCTTTTGTACGAACTTCAATTCTTTCATAGTGAATTCAGGTTAGCCTTGAGGATCGGTGGGTCAAATCCTCCCCAGGTTTTTACCGAGTGGTTTCCTGGGTGATCATATCTTGTGTTATTTATTTTCCGCTGCTTTATATTCTTGATATGATTGTTTGGATTGTTTTAACCTAGAATTGCTTAATTTGACTAAGTAACAACTTGGCTAATTAATCTAGGCTACGCAATCTGTGTGTGTTTAAGGGGTCTAAAAACCGTTCACTTTCCATTATCAAAGATGAAGACTCTAGGGATACCAAAGTGGCAAATGATACTTTTCTAAATGAAATCGCGAACATTCCTCTCCGTGATAGTAGCCAAGAGTTCGGCCTTAACCCATTTAGTGAAATAATCGATTCCTATAATAAGGAATTTGAGTTGATGGATTGCCATAGGGAAGGGTCCCATTATGTCGAGCCCCCATTGAGTGAATGGCTAGGGAGCATTCATTGGGGTAAGTTGCTCTGATGGCTACCAAATGATGTTGCTGAAGCATTGGCATTTGTCGCACGCTGTAAGGTTGAAATTTATCAACCATCTTATTGGCTTTATTCCGTGCCAATTTGCTTGTAATTTAAGAACTTAGTAACCCTGTATTTAGGTGGGATTATTGTAAGGGTAGTGTGTGTGAGAAGATGTGAAGAAAAGCTCAAGTATGTGCAAAGAAGCAGAGCTTCGCGGGTGGCTCGCGACTGCAAGTCACCAACTTCAGGCACGTGAGATGCACACAGGGAAGCTGAAGGGTCGCGCTAGCTGTCGCATTACATGACAAAAGTCCCAGGCTGGCCAGGCCATTACGTCGCGACCTGATTTCGCAACTTGGACGAGCCGCGAGACCAAGCCGCCAATTCACCCTGTTTGGCAAAAAACTATCTCTTTGTATTCTCATCTCACCTCACTATATATAGACCCTTATATCCACTAAATTGAGAGAGCTTCCAGAGAGAATTTTTGTGAGAGAA
Source organism: Quercus suber (assembly GCF_002906115.3). Classification (NCBI taxonomy): domain Eukaryota; kingdom Viridiplantae; phylum Streptophyta; class Magnoliopsida; order Fagales; family Fagaceae; genus Quercus; species Quercus suber. The sequence goes on from NW_027070048.1 coordinate 315,903, forward strand.
ACCCTAGAGAAAAACAAGATTGCCTCATCCCCAATCTTTACCTTAGAGTCTCTATAAATTCCTCTACTCTCTTCCTCTCCATTGTCATACCCTTGAGAGGTCTTTTACCAAATTCTTATCTCACCACACCCACGTCTGTGAGAAGGTTTATTTGGTGTTGAGGGAAGCAGTTTGGAAGGAACCAATATACATTGATTGATGCTATGGTCAAGTAGCGGAATCTGGGAAGCTAAAGAAGAAATAGGTTCGGCGTAACCTCGTTGGAGCAAGAAGCTTGGAGGGCTTAGGTACTTGGGTAGATTAGGCTTAGAGGGTCTTCTGCTGTTCATGTATCCCAACTATATTCTTTAGTGGATTTTATCACCGCTTGGAGGGCGGCGGAGAGGTTTTACGCCGAGGACTTCGGTTTCCTCTTCGATAACATATCGTGTGTTGTCCGTGTGTTTGCATCTTCCATCCCTTTATATTTGCCTTATATTTACTGCTGTGGATGTGTTTATATTTGGCTTAGATTGTTTATCAATTCTGTTATAAGCTTGTTATCATGTTCCGCACATTAATTGTTTGATATAAAGCTTGAATTGGTATTTTTGTAATTTGGGGTCTAAACGTTCAAGGGTGTTTCATACCCATATTGAACTTTCAATTGGTATCAGAGCGGGTACACTTGTTGTGGTTTTAATACCTGAGTGTGATCCTTGACCCCTTGTTGAGATGGATAGGTCTCAATCTCTCACTGTTCCACTATTTTTTGATGGTAATAATTATGCATTTTGGAAAGTCCGAATGAGGGCATTTTTGTGTTCTATGGATGAGGCTATGTGGGATGTTGTTGAAATAGGTTGGACAAAGCCGGAGGATGCCAAATCCACTTGGGACAAGGCAGCTCTTGCAGCGGCTAATGCAAACAGTAAAGCATTGAATGCCATTTTCTGTGGTATCTCTCCAGAAGAATTTCACAGGATTTCACATATTACCATTGCTAAGGAATCATGGGAGATTCTGGAGACGACTTATGAAGGAACCAAGAAGGTAAAAGACACCAAACTTCAGATGTTGACCACTTGCTTTGAGCAGCTAAAGATGGATGAGGATGAGTCCTTTGACTCTTTTTACAGTAAGCTAAACGAGGTGGTCGTTGGCAAATTTAATTTGGGGGAAAAGACGGAGGAGTCTAAAGTTGTAAGGAAGATCCTTCGGTCACTACCAGAAAGTTTTCGTGCCAAAGTTACAGCCATTGAAAAGAGCAAAGATCTTGACGACATTAAGGTTCAAGAGCTAGTTGGTTCTCTGCAGACATATGAGTTATCCCTGCCTTCTTAGAAGAAGAGCAAATCACTTGCTCTTAAAACAATTGATGAGAGAGTGATAACTCATGACTCCTTGGAAGAAGAAGCTGTAGATAAAGATGTGGCTTATCTTGTGAAGAACTTCCGGAAATTCCTAAAGCTCAAGAATAGTGGGAAATTTGGCGATAAAGGAAAATTTCAAAGTTCTGGGAAGGAGAAGAAAGAATTCCGAAGGAAGGATGATAGAGACTCTCAACCCTCACAAGGAATCACTTGCTTTGAGTGTAATGGACATGGACACTTCAAAAAGGAATGTCCCAACTATTTGAAGTCCAAAGGAAAGGTCTATGCCACTACTCTGAGTGACTCAGATTCATCAAACTCTGACTCGGAAAAGAGCTGTGATGGAGAAGAAAATTTCTCTGCCTTCATGACCATTGCTCATGTGGAATCCTCAAATGATTTGGATACACTTGTGAAGGAGCTTGGTAAGCATTCTGATTCGGAGTCTATTGGGATTGTTGAGGAATCAGATGCTGAAGAGGAGATAGATCCTGCTAATCTTCAAGAAAATTACGCCCTACTTCTTGAGAAATCGGGAGAGTATACAAGGGTAGCGAAGGCGGCTGTGAAAAAGATGAAAAGGGCTGAGGAGGATTACAAAAGTCTCTTGATCAGATATAAAGAGGCTAAGTGTGAGATTGAGACACTAAATGGTGAGTTATCTGAAGGTTACACGAAAGTGAGGTTTCTTGAGCAAGAAGTTGAGCAAGCTCATGCCAAGGTAGATAGGGTCTCCTCCAGGAAGCTAGATGATGTTATTTCATCTCAAAAACTTGCTTCAGACAAGTCCGAGTTGGGATATATCGGAGGGAGCAGCTCATCAGCCAAAGTCACCATGGAAGTAAAGTTTGTGAAAACCAAAGAGACTGCTGGTGATAAGCCTACTCCGGAGATAGTTGAGGCTGAGAAGAAGAAGAATGTGGCTAATCAACGGGTGTTTAACAAATCCCGAAATCAGTCTGAAGTCAGATTTGGAGCTAGAGGAAGATCTCTCCCATGATCACAATGGGGTCCTAGAATGGATTATGTTTGTCACTATTGCGGATTGCAAGGACATACTAGACCCAACTGTCAAAAGCTGAGAGCTGACAACAATGCAAGTGCACCTCGGTCATGAGGAAGAAGAAATGACATGAGGTCTTGGGGTGGGGAGCAGCCAAGAAGTCAAAACCGTGATCCAGGAACTATGGACGTGATGAAGATGATCGGTGCCTTCACCAACTGCCTAGAAAGCTTCACACGAAGGTTTGACAGTCCTAACTCTCGTACCCGATCTGTCAAGGATATCACCCCAAACGCACGTGACGTGTGGGTGACAAAGGGTACTCATGCATAAGCATTATAACATGTCCATGCATCAATTCTTCCTATACTTTGTGGATATGATTTGTTATATGCTTTGTGTTTTTGAGTGTTGATTTTTTTTTAAAATGTGTTTGTTGGTGTTTAAAATGTTTTCATTTTTTCCTTTTCAATCTTTTACTGCTTTTATGTCAAAAATCCAAAAACACATAAAAAGTAAAAAATCCAAAATGTTTGATCACTTTGTTGAGTTTTGTCTCAAAGCATGTTTTGCCTTGTACCTTTGTACTTATGGCTTTGTGCATTTAACGAGCTTAGCTTGTCTCTCATGCACTCATATCAGTATGGAAGAAATTCTGAAATCTATGTGACTGTTGTAAATAGATCTTCAACCTTGTCATGAATGAGTAGTGAATGGTTGTGTTGATCTTGAGACATGCATAGACTCATGCCTATATATCTTCCCACTTTTTATTTTTTATGCTTAAAAGAGCTCTCTAAATGTAAATCTCCAAATGAAAAGATATATAGAGCTGCAAAAGCTCGTCGCACAAAATAGTATTCGACTAGGAAAAAGGGAAAGCGACCAAAATAAAATGTATGATGCCCAAAAAGCCAAAAGCTAACACATCAATTGAAATATCAAAAATTTCAAGCATCTATCTCTCAATGAGATTTTCTTTTCTCAAAAGTTGCAAATGATATGTTGAATATGGAGCCAAATGAAAAGCTTCAAAGTATTGTTATCAAGTACTTATGGGAGGTCATATATGCATGTTTCTATAATTGAGATAGGTCACATTATCTAGTGCTAGTTGTGTATGCCTTGATTGAATTGATCATTGAAGCTTCACATTGGACTAAGGACTATCTCATTTTTGATATCCACACACAACACACAAGTCTATGTTCAATGAATGTCATATTCATTTGTGTGATTGTACTTAATTAAATATGTTTTCACATGTTCAATCTTTATTGGTCAAACACAAAAAGATTTTTGAGTGTTTTGTTTTGTTTTTGGAAAGTATTTTATTTTTACAAAAATGTCAAAAATTTCAAAAACAGTGTTGCCCTGTTTTGGCAACTAAGTCGCGGGTTGGCCCAGTCGCGAGATCACTCAAAGATTTTTCGCGGCTAATTGGCGAGTAAATGCTCTAATCGCGAAAAAGACTTAGAAATTTTTTCCAAAATTTGAGTTTTCTAGTTTTCACGGGTCAGTGTGGCGACTTGTTCGCGGGTGGTAGGTCCAGTCGCGAGAGGTACTCAGGGAATTTCGCGGCTCATATTGTGACTATCTCGCGGGTAGACCTTCCAGTCGCAAAAAACACTTAGAGAAATTTCTCAAGTTTCCTCTCTTCACAGTGTTTCGCGGCTTAACCTGGCAACTTACTGGCGACTTGATCCAGTCGTGAAAAACGCGTGTTTTGCGATTTAAAGACAAATTTTAAAACTGTTTTTCAGTTTTTTCCCTCGAAGTTTTGTGACTGTTCATTGTCTTCCCTATTTCTCTTTCAAACACTCCGTGCTCCTCTAAAAAAGTTTCCATTTTTACATCATGTCTTCATCAAACAGCAAGAGAAAGGTATTGGTTATTTCTATCTTACTTCATTGCACTTGGTTCAAGTATCTTTTTGTTGTGAGAAGTATCTCTGTTGTGTTGAGTTTTAATGGGTTTGAACTTTTGTTTGAGGGTTTGTATGTTTTGTGTTTCGATGTTTTTATCTTGCCTGTGCTGTGGTTCTCTGTCTTCATATGTGTTTTCATGTGTCTGTTTATTGAGAGACTGCTATTTGATGTGGTTCAAAATTGTGCTGCATCTTTCATATCATGCTATTGGCAGTTTGTCATGTGTGAACTTGTGAGTCTCTTTGACTCTGAGTGGTTATTGTTACTCATTTTGTCTGTTACTCCGAGTTGATGTTAGTTTAGTTAATATTTTGTTGTGATCCTGTGAAATCTCGTCACACTATTTAACTGAAACTAATTAATCTGATGTTTGCTTCCTGTGGTATTGCCGTTTGGTCCTTTTCTGTTTGTCAACTTTGTTGCAGATAACTCGTTATTCATCCAGAGGCAAAGGCATTGTAACTGATGATCCGTCAACCCCGGTTGCTAAACGGACACGTTTATCGTCTAAGTCATCCAAGGACTCTACATTTGAGAGATTTAGGACTCCTACTGACTTAAAGACCTACACAGACATCTTCAAAGAGTCTACTCCCATTGTGGAAAAAGTGGTCAAGTTTGATACTCTAGGGACGACATTTATCCCTAAGATTTTTGAAGAAAGAGATTGGGCTGACTTATTTGGCAATTTTGAGGATCCAACTGAAGACTTGGTCAAAGAATTCTTCTCAAATGCCAGATACACAGGAGTCGAGTTGAAATGCTGGGTACGTGGAACAGAATTTTCCATAAATGCAGACTCTATTGCTAAGGTTCTTCGCATCACCAGACCAAAAGATGTGGATCGAACTCCATACGATGATCGGGACCTTCAGGCACAAGACATCCTTCATGTTCTAGGGAATGAACATAAAGTGGGAAGCACAGGATCATCTATAAGCACTGCATTGTTTTCACCTGAACTGACAACCTTGAAGCTGATCATGTTCTCCAATCTCTACCCACTATCAAATACTACCTTCATCAATCTTGGGAGGGCTAAATTTCTGTGTGATCTCATTGCTGGTGTCCCGATTGACATCTGTGCTCATATATTCCAAATTATTGGGAAAACATCGGCCTGTTCAGCAACACGAACAATTCTTCCATTCTGCAGTCTAGTCATGAAGATTGTCTTAGTAAAGGTGTCAGTCCTTCATCAGATGAGAGATTACTGCCTTGTTCTCGACCAATATCACAATACTCTCTCCAAGCAAGCCAGAGTCACTCCTCCAAGAAATCTAAAACTGAGCCATCCACACAAGCATCTCCATCTGCTCCTACTACAGTTACTCCTGCACAATCAACCGGCACCCCGTCTGTTCCTCCTGGTTTCCAAACGCCAAAGCAAAGTTACATCATCGAAAATGTGCTTCATCGGATTTCTGACTTAGAACGACTTCTCAACTCCTTTCACAGTCAAACTCAAATGCGTCTCGGAACCATTGAGTAACAGTTGGATAACATACAATAGAAGTTGGAAGACAGCTTTTAGCTATTCATGCCAAAAAGGGGGAGAGCAGCATAGCAAGGGGGAGCGAAGCTTAAGACTGAAAAGGAGGGTGCATACTGAGAGGGGGAGTCTTTTAAAGCTTTTATAGTTTCTACAAACTTTGTTGTGTTTATTATATCTTTTTACCTATGAGAGTTGGTTTCTATACTTTTGAAATCTTTGTGGTTCACTGGTACAGTTGTTTATTTCAGCATATATAGTTTGATGTTACTCAGCTTTCATTTATTTTTATTTGTTGGTTTGTACCCATGTTGCTTATGTAAGCTTTAAGGATTTGTTCTTTTGCACAGTTTGTAGGCCTTTGTGGTTTGTGCCATGCTTTATGCAGCCTTTGTGCTATGTTAAATCAGTACTTCCAACTAAATGTCTTGCATTTTCTTCTAAGTACTGTCACTCTTGTGCCCTTGTAGGATTTTTCCTAAATGCACATACTCTGTGTACTGTGCATTGGTTGAGTGTTGGTCATTCAAGCGATTTACCTTGTGTTTATTATCTTGAATGTCCGGATGTTCATTCCAAGTGTGAATGAGCATTGTGATCACTTGGCTATAGTGATTACATGTTTTGGTCTTGCCATGGTTTATTGCTTTATTCCATTGTGCATGATCGCATTGTGCTTGCTCCATATGCATTACAAGTTTCTGTATACAATGAACTTATTGTGTTGTTGTGTTTCAGGAGTTACTTGTTCTTATGGTTCTAAAGCTTCACAGATTCTAGAGTTAGGTGTGAGTGAGTTTTCCAACTGTCCCAACTCACGCGTTAAGTCTAGAGTTTATTTTAGGGTTTTGTCACAGAATAACCAAAGGGGGAGACTATAAGGTTGAAATTTATCAACCATCTTGTTGGCTTTATTCCATGCCAATTTGCTTGTAATTTAAGCACTTAGTAACCCTGTATTTAGGTGGAATTATTGTAAGGGTAGTGTGTGAGAAGATGTGAAGAAAAGCTCAAGTATGTGCAAAGAAGAAGAGCTTCGCGGCTAGGACTCACGGGTGGCTCGCGGCTACAAGCCGCCAAATGCAGGCACGTGAGATGCACACGGGGAAACTGAAAGGTCGCGCCAACTGTCGCACTACAGGACAAAAGTCCCAGGCTGGCCAGGCCATTACGTCACGACTTGATTTCGCGACTTGGACGAGCCGCGAGACCAAGCTGCCAATTCACCTTGTTTGGCAAAAAACTGTCTCTTCGTATTCTCATCTCACCTCACTATATATAGACCCTTATACCCACTAAATTGAGAGAGCTTCCAGAGAGAATTTTTGTGAGAGAAACCCTAGAGAAAAACAAGATTGCCTCATCTCCAATCTTTACCTTAGAGTCTCTACAAATTCCTCTACTCTCTTCCTCTCCATTGTCATACCCTTGAGAGGTCTTTTACCAAATCCTTATCTCACCACACCCACGTCTGTGAGAAGGTTTATTTGGTGCTGAGGGAAGCAGTTTGGAAGGAACCAATATACATTGGTTGATGGTATGGTCAAGTAGCAGAATCCGAGAAGCTAAAAAAGAAATAGGTTCGGCGTAACCTCATTGGAGCAAGAAGCTTGGAGGGCTTAGGTACTTGGGTAGATTAGGCTTGGAGGGTCTTCTGCTGTTCATGTATCCTAACTATATTCTTTAGTGGATTTTATCACCGCTTGGAGGGCGGCGGAGAGGTTTTACACCGAGGATTTCGGTTTCCTCTTCGATAACATATCGTGTGTTGTCCGTGTGTTTGTATCTTCCTTCCCTTTATCTTAGCCTTATATTTACTGCTGTGGATGTGTTTATATTTGGGTTAGATTGTTTATCAATTTTGTTATAAGCTTGTTATCATGTTTCGCACATTAGTTGTTTGATATAAAGCTTGAATTGGTATTTTTGTAATTTGGGGTCTAAACGTTCAAGGGTGTTTCATACCCATATTGAACTTTCACACGCCTTTACGTAGGACTGGGTGTCCTTTTGCATAGTGAGCCAATAGTACCCTGCTCGTATAAGTTTGTGAACCAGCGAGCGCGTCCCTAAATGATTTTTGCACACTCCTTTGTGGATTTCCCTCATGACATAGTCTGCTTCATCAAGGACTAAACATCTCAATTATGGTCGATTAAAGCCTCTTTTGTAAAGGACATCCCCTATCAGCACGAAACAAGATGACCACACCTTCAGCCTTCGAGAAACATCATGATTTTGCAAAAGGGCCCCATCCCTGATATAGGAGACGATAGGTGTCGTCCAGTCAGCCTCCGTAGGGATCACCTGTACATCTATCTTGTCAATGGTTGGTGAGTTTTGGACGAAGGATAGTACTCGACTAGTGATAACCATGTGTTCCACGGATGCTGTTTTGGCTAGACGGTCAGCTTGCTCATTTTCTCCCCTTGGGATTTTCACAAATTTAGCCGAGAACTTTTGGCTTATTCTTTTTTTAACCATGCCTAGGTATTCCTTCATTCATTCCCCTTTGGCCTCGTAATCTTTGCTGATGTGTCCGACGATAACTTGCGAGTTGCTGTATATGACTACCAACGAAGCCCCTACCGCTTTTGCCAGGTCAAGGCCTATGAAGACTGCCTCATATTCGACTTCGTTATTGTTCATTGGGAACTGAAGGCGGGCGACCACAGGACAACTCTGATTCCCCCGGCATGCTGATTGGACGAGCCATCCGTCCATACCGTCCACGTTGCTGGTCCTACGTCCTCATCTTCCTTTGCTGTGAACTCAGCAGCGAAGTTAGCCAAGGCCTGGGCCTTGATCACAGTTTTTGGTTGGTATAGAATGTCGAACTTGCCCAACTTTATCGCCCATAAAACCAATAGCCCGGCTGCCTCCAGATTGTTTATCACTCTCCGTAATGGTTTGTTCGTCTGCACCATTATGGTGTGTGCCTAAAAGTATGGCCTAAGCTTCCAAGCGACCGTGACTAGGGCGAAAGCTAGTTTTTCCATTGGGGGGTATCTTCCCTCTGCCCCCCAAAGCACTTGGCTAGTGTAGCACACTGGCAGCTATACTTAGTTTTCTTCCCAAATGATGGCTGAACTGATGGCCATTGGGGATACGGCTAAGTAGAGGGAGAGCTCCTCATCGGTTTTAGACGGACTTAGCAAGGGTGGAGATGCAAGGTATGTCTTTAGCTCTTCGAAGGCTTCTTGGCACTCGTCAGTCTATTCGAAGGCTTTCTTTAGTGTCCTGAAAAATGGCAGGCATTTGTCCGTTGCCCTAGAGACGAACCTATTGAGTGTTGCGACCTCGCCATTCAGGCTTTGTACCTCCTTGACATTCTTCAGTGGTGTCATTTTCAATATGGCTCGAATCTTGTCAGGATTAGACCTTACGCCTCGTTGCGATACCATGAAACCCAAGAACTTTCCTGACGATACTCCGAATGCAAATTTGCTAGGGTTAAGTTTCATATCATAATGGTGCAAGGTATCAAACGTTTCCTGCAGATCATCTAGATGGCTATCTTCCTTCGCGCTCTTTACAAGCATGTCGTCTACATATACCTTGACCCCACCCAATCTTTTGGATGAACATCCTATTCATAAGCTTTTGATATGTTACTCCCGCATTCTTTAGCCCAAACGGCATGACCTTATAACAGAAGAGCCCTTTACTCATGACGAATGAAGTCTTTTCTTAGTCAGCCTCGTCCAACTTGATCTGTTTGTACCCGGAGAATGCATCCATGAAGCTTAATAGCTAGTGCCTAGCCGTTGAGTCGATGGGGAGGTCGATACGTGGAAGCGGGTAACTGTCCTTTGGGCAGGCTTTGTTTAGGTCAATGAAGTCTACACACATCCCTCATTTTTCGTTTTCCTTCTTCACCATTGCCACGTCAGCCAGCCACTCGTGGTAATATACTTCTCTGATAAAGTTAGCTTCTAGCAGCTTGCGAACTTCTTTCACTATGGCATTGTCTCTTTCTTAAGCAAAAACTCCCTTCTTCTGTCGGACGGGAGGGAAAGGTGGGTAAACATTGAGCTTGTGCACCATGACATCTGGGCTGATTCCTGGCATGTCCTTATGACTCCAAGCGAAGACATCCCAATTATTTCTCAAAAATAGGGCAAGCTCCTTGTGAACTGTTAGGTCCGCTTGCATACAGATACAGGTGATTCGGCTTGGAAAGTTGTCATCTAGGGAGATTTCTTCTAAGTCTTCAGTCGGTTCCACCGTGACCCGTCGCTCCTTAATGTTCAATGCCTGAAGGTGATCATCCATTTCTAGCATCGCCACGTAGCATTCGCAAGCCGCCATCTGGTCTCCACGCACTTCTCATATCCCATACTTTGTTGGGAATTTCACTAGCAGGTGGTATGTAGATGTGGCTACTCTTCATGCGTTGAGCATAGGTCGCCCGATGATGGCGTTATAGGCAGAGGAACAGTCAACAACTAGGAAACAACCTTTTTATTGAGCTGTTGAGGGTACGTCTTAATGGTTACCGACAAAGTGATGGTTCCAACTGGGAAGACCTTGGTACCACCAAATCCGACCAATGGTGTATCCAAGGGTAGAAGATGTTCTTTGTCGATCTTCATCTGCTGGAATGCAGGGTAATAGAGGATGTCTGCTGAGCTTCCGTTGTCAACTAATACCCGTCAGGTGTTAAAGTCTGCTATCGATAAGCTGATGACTAACGCATCGTCATGCGAATGGTGGAGTCGTCGAGTGTCTTCCTCCGTGAAGCTAATGGCTAGGTTGTCAACCCTGGTCGCTTTGGGTGGTCGACCTGAAATATGGACACTTTGTACCATTAACAAATGTATCTTGGAAGAGCCAGCTAGTGTACTTCCCCCTACTATCACCCTTATCTCTCCAAGTGGTGCCCTTGGTCTTTCCTCGATTCGTCGATTAGGTTTGGGGTCCCTCACTGGGTTTTCCCCGCCTCTAACAAATCGCTGTAGCTTTCCTTGCTTGATGACGGCCTCAATCTGTTGCTTCAAGTCGTAACACTCGTAAGTGTCATGCCCATGGTCCCGATGAAAGCGGTAATACTAATTCCTGGGCCTTTTGTTTGGGTCGCTCTTTAGCTTGTCCAGCCACATTAGCATCGCATCATCCCTTATTTGCATGAGGACTTGGTCTAGTGGGGTGTTTAAAGGCGTAAAGTTGGTCATCCTACCAGAAGGGGGTCTTGGCCTCCTATCATCCCTTCAATCATTTGTTCGCACCGACTTCCTTCCTTTGTCCTAACGATGATCTTCTTGTCTTTCCCTCTTCTTCGATTTGCCCCCTCGGGCAATCATGGCATCTTCGGCGTTCATGTACTTGGTGGCCTTGTATAACATGTTGACCATCGTTTTCGGGTCATTCTTGTATATGGAGAAGAGGAACTCTCCTGATTGGAGTCCATTGGTGAATGCGGTAACCAAGACTTTGTCCTCGGCTTCATCGATTAACAGGGCTTCAATATTGAAGCGAGTTACGTATGATCTGAAACTCTCATCATCTCGTTGCTTGATGTTTAGTAAGCTTACCGAGGACCTTTTGTACCTCTGGCCTCCGATAAAGTGGGTGACGAAATGCCCACTCAGTTCCTTGAAAGTGGAGACAGTATTGGGGGCTAGCTTGTTGAACCATACCCTCGCTGGTCCCTTAAGCGTGGTGGGGTATGCCCTATACATGATTTCATCCGGAACTCTTTGCAGGTTCATAAGAGATTTGAAAGACTCTAAATGGTAGAGCAGGTCCCTTAAACCTTCATATGCTTCCACCTATGGCATTTGAAACTTGGCGGGAAGGAGGAAAGAAGTAACCTATGCTGTGAAGGGAGAGTCAGTCCATTAGACTAGTTCGTCCAGGTTGGTGGATACTTGTCCTCTTAGGGCATTCATCATCATGTTCATTTTTTTCTTTCATTGTTTGCATATCCTATGCCATGTGCACTGCATTGCTTTCAAGTTTTGACGGACAGTCAATGTCATTCGGCCCGTCCCGCCTGCTATTGATATTGCTTTCTTCTTGGTCTTCCCTTTCCTGGCGGTCTCCTGTCGGGAGATGGCTGCCATTTTTTTATTCGTTGTTCTATTCGTCACGCCGATCCTCGGGGTGTTATTCATTCCTTTGGTTCAGTTGTTGTTCTAACTCCTAATTGCATTGGGTGAGTCATTCAACTGCCGCTGCCAAGGTTTGCACCTGTCTTTCCAGTGCATTGGTGGGATTACTAGTTTCCTAGTTGATGGTAGCCATTGATTGTGTTTGGACTATACAAGTCTTTCGTCTTGGAGGTGAGGATATGGCCAATTACTCGAAAAGCTACCCGCAAATGGCGCCAACGGATGATGCACAAAAATTTTCAGTGAGTTGATGGCCCTTGAACGTTCTAATGGGTAACTGAAGAACAAGAAACCAAGAACCTAATAGAGAGCACTAGTGCGGTGCCAGCTAAAGACTCTCCGAAGGTCTAGTCAATGAATGAGAAATCTCTAAGAACTCTATAGTGAGAGAGCAAGGGATTTTCTGTGTACCTGGGAGAAGAGGAGACTCGATGCTTATATAGTGGTAAATAGTGAATCAAGATCCCTTAGATGTAGGGACCTTTCCATGTAGAGAAGATCTGGAGCTAGGGTTTCCAAGATTTTAGGGCGTCTTTTCCATATGGGGAAGATATGGATGTGTAGTAGGGTCTTTGGACGTGATGTGCAAGATATTTCCTTATGAGGACTTATGCGTGGAGATTACGCAAAGAATTATGGGACCCATACCTCTGTCCATTGGCTTGATTAAACGTCCATCGGTGTGTAGATAAGGAGATGAGGATTTGCCCGACCGTCGGTTTCCATTCGTCGTGCATTTTCCCATGCTGCTATGACGAACTTGAGGGACTATGTGATGATGAGCATATGGTTAGGATCGTTGGTCCCTGAGGTTGTTTAGCTAGACAGACGAAGAGAGGATCATCTAGGATGGATGAGTAACAAAATTTCCTGCTGGACAAAAATGCCCTCATAAGTTATCATAACTTTTGAGTGAAGTTTTTGGTTTACATTTATGTTAAAATTTCTTTCCCTCTCTCTTGTGTGTGTGTTTGTTTCTAAAAAAAAAAGAATGAATAATTATCCCACGTTACTTAAAAGAGTGTTGTATATAGTATAACCTGCCCCACACTCCTTTAAAAGTTACCGTGGCTTTTGAGAAGTCAACAAACAAGTACTCCATTCCATTAAATTACCACTTACATGATTCTCTAAAAAAAAAAAAAAAACCATTTACTATTTTTATTTATTTTTTGGCTAAAACCATTTACATACTAGTTTAGTCATTTATTATTTATCCCCTAATTTTTAAATATTTTTCTAATAAGATTATGTAGCATTTTATTTGAAGTTTCTTCCCGTGTTCAATGTTGATAATCTGTAAAGTGCCAATTAAACTCAAAATGATGTAATTGTAACTGTACGGCACCCATACCCGAGCCCACTTGGGCCATTAATACTTATGCGAAGATGCGGCCCATACTCCTATTCTCTCTCTCTCTCTACAGGCCCAGACCGATCTACACAAGTCGCTGGCCCAAAATTTGCCTCCTTATTTATGCTCGGCAGGTCCTTACCGATCAATGTTGTGGACGGCGTCCGAACGTGCCGTCCGGTGGATGCCCGGCAGCACCTTTGGGTGCACCGCTGCCGAGCATATCTGCGGAAGTGGGAACTAAGTTCCAAAGTTGCGCAGACTGGTGAGAGACCTGGAGTTTGAGGCAGAGAACAGGCATCATAGAAGGGATGGAGACAACCGAGAAAGAAGAGCCAATACCGGGGAAGATCGTCGTCAAACGGGGTCCAATTAATCTAGGTCCCACAACCACCGAGAACGCTCCTATTCCTGGGAATCTCGTTGGCGAAGGGAACGATCTCATTCGCTTCGCCAACGAGATTGATGTCATCCACGCTCTACCGAGAAGTCTCGCCTTGACAAGAAAAAAAGGGGTGCTAAATGTGGTCCCAGTGGAGGGCAACTCGGGCACACCACCAGTGGGGAAGAAGATGAAGCTTACCCGGGAGCCTATCGCTTTCGGTGACAATGATCTAGAGGGAATGGTCCAGCCGCACGACGATGCGTTGGTAGTTACCGCCCAAATAGGCGGGTTTTTGGTGAAAAGGGTGATGATAGACTAAGGGAGTGGGGTCGATGTGATGTATCTAGACTTGTACCGGGGGCTTGGGTTGAAAAATGGGGACCTCTCTAAGTACAGCACGCCTTTGGTCGGGTTTGATGGGAAAATCGTAATACCCGAAGGGCAAATATCTATGCCCGTGAATATGGAAGGCAAGGAGGTGGTAGTGACATTTATAGTGGTGACTTTTTTCTCCCCGTACACAGCGATACTTGGCAGACCATGGATCCATGCAATGGGGGCCGTCCTATCCACCCTGCATGGGAAAGTGAAGTTTCCTACCGAGCATGGTATTACTGTGGTAAGGGGAAGCCAGCAGATAGTGAGACAATGCCTAATCGCCATGGTTAACTAGAGGAAGGAGACAGCCGATCAGGGGGAGTGTGCCCAGCAGAAAGAGCCGCCGCAAGGGGTCCCGTTATAGCAATTACAGGATGACCGAGGAGAAGTGGGGATTGGTTATGCCGAAGAGAAGATAAAAGTAAAGGTACTTCCAGATGCCGATAAGTGTTTTCATGTAGGGAAAGGCATGGACGAGTAGGAGAAAGTGGAAATGTTGTTGCTCCTCATACAGAACGTAGACGTGTTTGCATAGAGTCCATATGAGGTGCCCGGGGTGGACCCCGAATTCATTGTCCATAGACTTAGAGTTGACCCCTCGTTCCCCCCTAAGAAGCAACCTGGGAACACGCCGAGGCGGTGAAAGTGGAAGTCCAAAAATTGAAGGATGCTTGGGCGATAAGGGAAATTTTCTTCCCGAATTGGTTGGCAAATACCATGGTGGTAAAGAAGAAGAATGGCAAGTGGAGGGTTTGCGTGGACTTCACGGATCTGAACCGAGCATGCCCAAAAGACCCTTTCTCCGTGCCAAAAATCGATCAATTGGTGGATGCCACGTATGGGCACCCGAGGATGAGCTTTCTAGATGCTTTTCAAGGGTATCACCAGATCGCCTTGGCGCCTGAGGGCCAAGAGAAGACGGCATTTATCTCCCCGGAGGCCAATTATCATTACACGGTAATGCCTTTCAGACTAAAGAACGCCAGGGCTACGTACCAACGGATGATGACGAGAATCTTCCGAGACAAGATAGGGCGTACGGTTGAAGTGTACATTGATGATATAGTGGTGAAGAGCAAGCAGGTAGTATGGCACACAAACGACCTTCAAGGTGTTTTCAAGGTTCTTCAACAGCACAAGTTATGCCTTAATGCCGAGAAGTGCGCATTTGGTGTGGGGGCCGAATTCCTTGGGTATCTGATCACTAAGCGGGGAATAGAGGTCAACCTCGACCAAATTGAGGCTGTGAAAAGACTGAAGCCACCGAGCAGTCCGAAAGAAGTGCAAGTGTTGACCGGGATGCTAGCCGCCCTTAATCAGTTCATCTCCAAATTTGCAGATCGTTGCCGACCATTTTACCAACTTCTGAAGAAGTGGACTGGATTTCATTGGAACGAAGAATGTGACAGAGGTTTTATGGATCTGAAGGATTATTTGGCGTGGGCACCTATGCTAACGGCACCAGAACCAGGTAAGGATCTATTTATGTACCTGGCAGTGTCCGAGCACGCTGTGAGCGCCGTGCTACTGAGGGACCAGGGAATCCAACAACCTGTGTACTACATCAGCAAGACTCTAGTTGATGCCGAGACGAGATACTTACCTCTGGAGAAGCTTATGTTGGCCCTAATACACGCCACAAGAAAGCTGCCACACTACTTTCAGGCTCATACGGTTTACGTCTTAACCGAGTATCCCTTACAGTCGCTGTTGAGGAGGTCAGACTTCACTGGCCGAATTGCAAAATGGGGAACTCGGCTTGGTTCTTTTGACATACAGTACAGACCCCGATGTTCGATGAAGGGCCAGGTCCTTGCGGATTTTGTCGCCGAGTTCTCGCCGAAAGGGAAGGGGGAGATAATTTGCCACGTGGAGTCTCGCCCATGGAAGGTGTTCGTGGACGAGGCGTCAAGCTTCACGGGGGCCGGCGCAGGGGTTGTCATAATCACCCTAGAAGGAATACGGCTAAAGCACTCATTTAGGTTGGGCTTCAGAGCCTCCAACAACGAGGCAGAATTCGAAGCCTTGCTGGTCAGACTAAGGATAGTTTCAAGTTTGGGTGCCTGGGAAGTAGAGGTGTATTCAGATTCGCATCTGGTGGTTAATCAGGTGCAGGGCAGTTTCGAAGCCTGAGATCTCCAGATGAAAGCATACCTGGAACAGGTGAGGTAAGCTATAACGAGCTTCAGCACGATCAAGGTTTTTCAAGTGGCTCGAATGCAAAATAGACACGTCGACTCCCTCATCACGCTGGCAACATCAGTAGCCGAAGAGATACCCAGACTAATCAAGGTCGAGCTTGTTCCAAAGCCGAGCATCAGGGTAGTAAGTGATCCGGGAACTGCAGGGGTCGATATCTCAGTAATCGCAACACTTGGGCTGTGCTGGATGGACCCCATTATTGACTTCCTGGCCGAGGACCGACTCCCTTCTAACGAAAAGGAGGGCAACAGGATCCGTAGAGCGGCCCCTTGGTATTGGCTATCAGAAGACCGAACGTTGTATCGGAGGTCCTTTGGGGGGCCATACCTTTTGTGCTTGCGCCCGGAGAAGGTGGGCAAGCTCTTGGCCGAGCTTCATAAAGGAGTGTCCGACAGTCATGTGGGAGGACGTTCATTGGCGCACCGAGTAATGACTCAAGGGTTTTGGTGGCCTCAAATGCAGAGGGACGCCACCGAGTATGTACGTAAGTGTGAACAGTGTCAGAAACATGCCCCCCTAATCCATCAGCCTACAGGCCATTTGAACTCAATCAGCAGTCCCTGGCCTTTTGCACAATGGGGGCTAGATATCATTGACCCATTTTCCTGGGCAACGGGTAATCGAAGATTCGTCCTAGTGGCTGTTGACTATTTTACCAAATGGGCAGAGGCGAAAGCTTTGGCCAATATCCAGGACGTGGATGTAAAGAAATTCGTGTGGAAGAATATAATCACAAGGTTTGGGGTGCCGAACTCTCTTATATCAGACAATGGGCTGCAATTCGACAACCGGGCATTTCGTGAATTCTGCGGTGATCTCGGCATCAAGAATAGGTACTCGACTCTAGTATATCCCCAGGGTAATGGCCAAGCCGAGGCAGTAAATAAAGTAATTGTGAATGGGCTGAAAAAAAGTCTAGTGAGTGCGAAGGGAAACTGGGCCGAGGAGCTGCCTAAAGTCTTGTGGGCATACCGGACAACTCCCAGAAGGTCCACCGGGGAGATCTCGTTCTCTCTCACATACGGAGCGGAAGCCGTGATACTAACCGAGGTGGGTCTGTGCAATGCACGAGTTGCGGGATTCGATCCCGGCCAAAACAATGAGATGATGGTGGGATGCTTGGACAAGTTGGAAGAATGCCGCGAAGTGGTGACATACGGCTCGCGGAGTATCAACAAAAGCTCGTCTAGAGATATAGCCGAGACGTAAGAACAAGGGAGTTTGGTGTCGGAGATTTGGTTCTTAGGAAAGCCATGGGGAATATGCGGGATACGAATGCCGGGAAGCTAGCGCAGACATGGGAAGGGCCTCACAGGGTCACTACCGTCGCTGGTGTAGGAGCGTATTACTTGAAGGATCTAGACGAGAGGCCACTTCCTCGGCCGTGGAATGTCCATAATCTTAAGAGATTCTATCACTAATGGGCAATGCTGTAAATTGTAAGGTTAATGTAATATTGCACGGTTTTCGCTAATAAAGATGATGGCGTTCATCTAGGCAAACTCTTTCAATTTCGTTGTTGCTTCTCTGTTCAACTTCAATTTTCGAGCATAAAAGAACCCTAAGCTACGAGTTTAAATAAGGACAGAAACCTGGTTCTCAGTTCGATCCATATCGCCGAATAGGTGGAAACCTTAAAAATTACTCCAAGGACAGAAACCTGATTCTCGGTTCGATTCATATCGCCGAACAGGTGGAAACCTTGATAATTACTCTAAGGACAGAAACCTGGTTCTCAGTTCGATCCATATCGCAGATGTACGCACCCGATACCGAAACCCGTCTGACTGGGCCTCAAGTTGGGCTCACAACTTACTTGTATAGTGGGTTTGGATTTCCAACACTGGGTCGTTCTTCTCGCTGAGACCTAAGGCCCTTTCTTTTCTTTCCTCGTGGGTCTGAGTCCCCTTCTATTTTTACTCACTCTGTTCTTATACTCTCCATACTGCGCACCATTTTTTTCCAACCCCCTTCTTCTCCAAACTTCCTGCATTTATAGGCCATAGTTTAGTGGAGAGGTCATAATTACTTGCCAACGAGTGCGACCGGCGGTCAGGCGCGGCCGGGTAGGTACAGTGCAGGTCTTCCCGTGAGTCAAATATCTACTCCATGGAAAGGTGTAGCCGAGAAACGATGAAGAAGCAAGGCTCGGGCTTGCAGTACGCGTGGCCCGGGGGTGGGCTGCCGGGTATAAAGGGATTGGCCTCATGGGCCATATACCCAGGCCAGGGCCCAAGGCCCAATGTAGGATATGACGCGGGGGCCGTACAGCAGACTAGGTGGAAACTTTAAAAATTACTCCAAGGACAGAAACCTGATTCTCGGTTCGATCCATATCGCCGAACAGGTGGAAACCTTAAAAATTACTCTAAGGACAAAAGCCTGACTCTCGGTTCGATCTATATTACCGAGCAGGTGGAAACCTTGAAAATTACTGTAAGGATAGAAACCTGCTTCTCGGTTCGATCCATATCGCTGAACAGGTGGAAACCTTAAAAATTACTCCAATGACAGAAACCTGATTCTTGGTTCGATTCATATCGTCGAACAGGTGGAAACCTTAAAAATTACTCTAAGGACAGAAGCCTGACTCTCGGTTCGATCTATATTACCGAGCAGGTGAAAACCTTAAAATATTACTCCAAGGACAGAAGCCTAACTCTCAGTTCGATCTATATTACCGAGCAGGTGGAAACCTTAAATCATTACTCTAAGGACAAAAACCTGCTTCTCGGTTTGATCCATATCGCCGAATAGGTGGAAACCTTAAAAATTACTCCAAGGACAAAAACCTGATTCTCGGTTCGATCCATATCGCCGAACAGGTGGAAATCTTAAAAATTACTCTAAGGATAGAAGCCTAACTCTCAGTTTGATCTATATTACCGAGCAGGTGGAAACCTTGAAAATTACTCTAAGGACAGAAGCCTGACTCTCGGTTCGATCTATATTACCGAGCAAGTGGAAACCTTAAATCATTACTCTAAGGACAGAAACCTGCTTCTCGGTTCGATCCATATCGCCGAACAGGTGGAAACCTTAAAAATTACTCTAAGGACAGAAGCCTAACTCTCGGTTCAAACTATATTACCGAGCAGGTGGAAACCTTGAAAATTACTCTAAGGACAGAAACCTGCTTCTTGGTTCGATCCATATCGCCGAACAGGTGGAAACCTTAAAAATTACTCCAAGGACAGAAACCTGATTCTCAGTTCGATTCATATCGCCGAATAGGTGGAAACCTTGAAAATTACTCTTACAAAAACCTGGTTCTCGGTTCGATCCATATCACCAAACAGGTGGAAACCTTGAAAATTACTCTAAGAACAGAAGCCTAACTCTCGATTCGATCTATATTACCGAATAGGTGGAAACCTTAAATTATTTCTCTAAGGACAGAAACCTGCTTCTCAGTTCGATCCATATCGCCGAACAGGTGGAAACCTTAAAAATTACTCCAAGGATAGAAACCTGATTCTCGGTTCGATCCATATCGCCGAACAGGTGGAAACCTTAAAAATTACTCTAAGGACAGAAGCCTGACTCTCGGTTCAATCTATATTACCGAGCAGGTGGAAACTTTGAAAATTACTCTAAGGACAGAAACCTGCTTCTCGGTTCGATCTATATTACCGAGTGGGTGGAAACCTTAAATTATTATTCTAAGGACAAATACCTGCTGCCCGGTTCAATCCCCGTCTTATGACGAAACAGGATTCAACTACTCGGACCACTACAACATAAGTGCGAAGCAAATAAACAGCGCAATGAATACTCCAAAACTAAATCATCATTTTAGGAATTGAAATAGTATCCCGACCACAAAACCAAGTGGCCAATTAAGTATCAAGCCAGGCAAAAAAGCAATTGTTCGGTCACCACAACTCGGTGACATAAGCGAGCCAACTAAAAGGCATCAAAAAAGAAAAATAATAAATAAAAGGGGGGGGAACAAGAGAAACTTCCTTAAAGGAAGAAGTCATGGTTCGGCAATTAAGAAGCGAAATCTACAGGTCGTTCTCGAGCGTCAGTCTCGGCAAAATGCTGCTGCGCCAAGGTCTGAGGGGGGTCCTGGCCGAGCTGATCTCCAGAGTGTGGGTGGCTGGCCACTTTTGTTTCCTCCATCTCCACGTGAGAATCTATTTGCTCTACCAATTCCCTCAGGTTGGTCGTCTCTTCTTCATTAACGGGCCTTTGAAGGTTCTGCGAGCCAAGTGCGGGGACCGGGAATGGAATCTGGCCGAGATTTCTCAAAGGGGAATCCTCGGGGACTCCCAAAGCCTACAAAGCGGCCAGCCACCCCTCCTCAAAACCCAGTTTCCGAGCATCCCTTATGACTGGTTCAACTGAGTTCTCTGCATTAGCAAATCCCTCATTGTACCACTTGCTCTCGCTTGCCTCCAGGGCCGCTCTCAGGTCAGCCAGCTCCTCGAAACGCGCACTGTTTATGCTCACGGCTTCCGCCAACCTAAGCTCGGTATCCTCCACCCGGACCTGCAGCTCTGAGTTCTTCTTTTCCGCAGCCACCCTCGCTTTCTCTGCCGCGGCAGCCTTTTTCTCTGCAGTCGCAGCAGCCACAGCCTTTTCCTTCATGTTCACCTCAGCCACATCCTTAAGAGCTTTCTCTTGACCAGCATCCTCGGTTAGATCCTGAACACGCCTATCAAGTATATACGCCAGTTGCGCGGCCTGATGAAGTGACAAGAACGGGCACCAAACCCCGGAAGACAAAACATTAGTAAAAAAAATTTTTTAAAAAAAAAACTTAAACTTACTGCGATGGTGTGCCACTGCAGCCTCCTTCCCATCGATTCATCTGTGCCCTCTTTGAAAGCACACATGTCTTTGGGCAGTAGAAGGCCACGCGCCAGGGTCTGGGCGACGTGACCAACTGCCCTCTTTCCCCAAACGTGCACACTTGCGTCCGAGGGAAGAAGTTCGCCATCCAACATGAATGAAGGCTGCCACACAGGTATGGCATGGGAAGAGGATGCCACTTGCGCCCCGGTCTGAGCCGTGGGTTCATGGATCACAATGCCACTGGATGGCCGGGGAGGAGTAATTAAAGGCGCATCACCCGGGCCGACGGGGGTCTGTTCGATTGTACGATGCCTTTTTCTTTGCCGACCGGGGGCTGTGGACGGAGGAGGAGGGGTTTGGCCACGCCCTTGGGGCTGCTGCTACTGCGCGATATTCCTGGCTCCGGGAATGAAACGGCTGATCGTCATCGTCTTTCGAGTCACCATCTCTTCACCTTGGTCGTGTTTGGTTTCAGGGCGGCCGAGAGATTTAGCAACTGCTTCTTCGATGTCCGGGGTAGGGGCTCCTTGGTCGACGGGACCTTCTGGTTAGACGAGGGCTTCTTGCTGAATTTGCTCATGAGTTCGTTCTCAGCGAGCTCGGGACACACGCTCAGCTAACTCATCCCGCACAGGCTGCCTCTCGTCAGAGCAGATATACCGAGGACCTTGGTCACGGGCCTCACCTGCTGTAAACCTCGGGGGGAGAAAATTAGCATGTCGAACGTCGATGTAGGACAAAAGTGGGCTATCAACTAGCAGGGCTTGGCTGAAAACTTGCCAGGTGGAATACACGGGATTAATCCCAAGTATCAAGTGGGACGCTCGGAGCTATCCGTCCGAGTGAACAAAAATCTCAGACCTGAGCATGAAGTTTAAATCCTGCACATGCGCGACTTTAACGTCCAGGACGAACACTCTATCATCTGCGATAACCCACACAGATAAGCGTCAGAGTGAGTAAAATTTTTACAATATGAGATATACGTACGTTCATGCATGAAAATAAGTAAGAAATGAAAGCAGGTCAATTATCGGGACGAACCCACTTCGCGCCTGGTGAGGGGGCAAGGGAATTCATCAGCAAACCAATTGTCGTGCACTCGAACAAACTCCCCGGTAGAGTTCCTATTTGAGTCAGGTAGGCAGGAGATTAGCCATACCCTCGTGTCTCTAACTTTCAAATAGTAATTTGTTTTCTTACTCCCACATAAACTATACATGTGGTTTATGTCGTGCTGGTTTAACTGTAAACCATACATCTGGTTCAATCGACTCACACAACTCATTACCCGGTAAAAGTTGGGAGGAAGTTGGTCGGGGCACAACCCATAATACCTAAGGGTGTCTACTAGAAGAGGGTCTGCGGGAAACCTCACCCTACCCTCCAAAATCGCCTTCAAGGGAAAAAAGGCAGTGTTGCCCCCTTTGTAAAGAGCGATCTCGCTCTCATGGCAATACGCCACCTCCACATCGCTGGGGATGTCAAAGGCCTGCCTGAAAGTGGCTAAGGCCGCATCCGTATCTAGAAGGTACGAATATCCCATCCTAAGCCCTAGAAGAAAAATGAACGAAGATGCGGAAGTAAAAAGGAAAATGTAGAGAACTTACTTTGGGCTCTAAGATGAGAAGAGATTCTGGGCTGGAGAATGAGTGCGCAGATGAATGTACAGCGGAAAGGGGGTCTCGTAGGGTAGAGAGCGAAAAAGTAGAAGAATGATTTGAAACGGACCTTTTATAGAAGTCCTGAGGGAGGTTAGCGACAGTTAATCAGCCATTATAAGGGTTAATTAACAGGCCTCGCTAGTCCCAACGCTGACTGGCGTCTGCGCCACCTCGGTTCACGAAACGTCAGGTAATTATGAAGGGCGAACCAAACGGCCAAATCCTGCGTGCCTTTTTAGGAACGCATTAATGGGATTTCTAGAGTATCCCAGACATTGCCTCTCTGAGCCCCCCATGTAACATACACCGTTTGGACTCCTTGATTCTTGCCGAGGCTCGGGTACAAATCAAGGGGGGGCTATTATACAGCACCCATACCCGAGCCCACTTAGGTCATTAATTCTTATGCGAAGATGCGGCCTATACTCCTATTCTCTCTCTCTCTCTCTCTACAGGCCCAGACCGAATCTACACAAGTCGCTAGCCCAAAATTTGCCTCCTTGTTTATGCTCGGCAGGTCCTTACCGATCAATGTTATGGACGGTGTCCGAACGTGCCGTCCGATGGATGCCCAGCAGCACCTTTGGGTGCACCGCTGCCAAGCGTATCTACGAAAGTGGGAACCAAGTTCCAAAGCCATCCTCACCGCTTCCCACTCCCACCTAACCACCCACTTATGTTCGATGATACTGGACCGCTCGTTGCACTAACTAGAAAGTGATCATAACCTCTCCACTAACTTAGAACTATAAATATGAGAAGTTTGGGGAGAAGAAAGGGTTGGAAATTTTACTAAAAAGGAAGGAGATATAGGAAGAGAGCAAAGGGAGAAGAAGGTGATTCAGGCAGCTGAGGAAAGAAAAGTGATCTCATTGAGTCTCTATGCCGAGGACAACCCAGTGTAGGAAACCCAAACCCACCATACAAATAAGTTGTGAGTCCGAGTGAGCCCTAGCCCATTAGCCTCATTTTTGGCGCGCACAGTAACATACTAGTCGTTTTGAACACATGAAAAAAAAAAATCTCATTAATATTATTATTGAGGAATTGCAAGATGAGTATATGAATATTGAGGCAAATGACCTTTCTTTATTCATTGAAGGGACTCAAGATGCAATATCAACTCGTACTCACATGCTGACATGCACAACAGGCTTAGGTGTAGTTAATCTTTGTCATATAGGATGCTAACTACATATGTTCTTTTGAAATTTAAGAAAATTCCTTGAAAACCTTAACTCACATATATGGCTCTCATAAGAATCTGGGAAGCACAGGTGCGACTCTAAGGCCGCTGCATCTGCACCTGACTCACGTCAACGCGCCGATTCACGCTCAACACGCTGATTCACCACTTTTTTTTTTCTTTTCTTTTCTTTTTTTGTCCTCCAATTCATGCCAATTCGGGCCGAAATTAGCCAAAATTCGCCAAAAACTAACCAATACAGGCAGATTCAGTCCGAAACGGGTCAAAAGCCGAACCTGATCTCTCTAAATCTTTCCTCTTCATGCACTTATTGGTGAAGGCAGCGTTGATTGGCAATGAAGGGCGACACTGGAAGTTCATGGAGGCTATGAATTGAGCTCCTGAAACTATGATAGAGAGAGCGAGGGGGAAAGTTGTGGACTATAGACAGATTTTTGAATATGTGTATTGGTGTAAAAGATAAGGACTTCAAAAGTCAGAAAGATAACGTGTAAAAGGAGGAAAAAAAAACTAAAAGAAAAGGGTTGGAACTTGTGAAAACAGTAAAAATACATGTTATGATTCTTTGATTTTATCACCTTTATCCATCACTTTTTATTATTCTTTAATACTTTAATTTAATACTTTGTTTTACTAACCACTTCTTCCCCAAGGCCCCACGTCACTACCTCGTTACTTCTTCTCTTTTTTTTCTTTTTTTCTTTTTTGAAGGAAAATAATTTAATATTATAAATATGTCATTGGGCTAAAATAAGGGTTGTGTAAACATTATAATAATAATAATATATATATATATATATATGCTTCAAAATTTATCTATTATAAATTGATACATGAGCATTCACAGCGTGGAGCTAAATAGCTATAATGCTATTTTAGCTCCACCATTATACCAAAAAAGGCCATGCAGCAGTGGAGGCATAGGTATAATTTTTAGCTGAACTGCTACAGTGCACATCTATCTATAGATGTGCACGATAGCAGACATCTAAAAAAAAAAAATATTTTATTCACCCCGGATTAAAATACTACTGGTTTGGTTATTTTTTTCATTTCTTTTATTCTATCTTACCGCCCTCTCTCTCAGTCACTCTCAAGTTCCCATTTGAAGCTCTCAAGCTCTCATCTCTCATCTCTCAGTTTACCGCCGCCTCAGCCCACGCCCCTCCAGCCACCGATCGCCTCAGCCCACACCGTCCCAGTCGTCGATTGTCGCACCCCACGCCTTCCCAGCTGCCGATTGCCTCAGCCCACGCCTTCCCAGCCGCCGATCGCCTCAGCCCACGCTGTCCCAGCCGCTGATCGCCTCAGCCCATGCCGTCCCAGCCGCCGATCAACTCAGCCCATGCCGTCCCAGCCGCTGATTGTCTCAGCCCACGCCTTCCCAGCCGCCAATCGCCTCACCCCACACCATTCCAGTCGCCGTGGTTGTGGTTTTTTTTTTTTTTTTTCTATGTTGTGTTGTGGTTGCCAAAGTAGAGTGGTGGTTGTGGCCAGTAATGGTGGTGGTGGTGGTGGTGGTGGCTGTGGCTGTGGCTGATGGTAGAGGTGGTTGTGGTTGGTGCTGTGGATTTTTGTTGGTTGTAGAATATATTATTTTATTGTAGAGGGTATATTATTTTATTGTGTTGAAAGCTAAAATAGATTCACTACTGTAGCATGTGTATAGGTAAAATAGATAAAATAATTTTTGGTGGAGCTAAAAAACTAAATTTTTAGCTCCACTGCTGCGAATGCTCTAAGAATTAATCTTTTAACAAATAGCAACTTGAGGGGTAGGGCCACTTGCTTACTAATAATCTAGCACATGTGAAGACTTCCACATGCATGTTCCCATCAATAACCAATATCTAATTTTGTTTAAGTAGTTGTTGGATCAAGGAGGTACCTGGAAGAAGAGGAGCGCTACTTGCACGCCAACTCTATTAAAAAATGAATTGTTGACTTGTGAAGGCCGGACCCTCTGTCCAATAGTGCCCATTCGCAATATGGAAACTAGAAGTATCTTATGAGAGAATCTAGTAAAACAAACGAGGCTATTAGAGCTAGGCAATTATTATTTATGAACCATAGGTGCAGATTCAGGTTTGGGTGCAGACGTGGGTGTAGTGCGGTGACTCGGACATTTTTAAAAAAAGTAGAGTGCAGGTGCAGCGAGATACGTTTATTAATAAATTATTAAATATATATATATTTTTTATTTTCGATATATTGCTAAGCATATTTTTTCATATAATGGTAAATATATACCATTTTAAGAGCAATAATAGATAAATTTTGAAGCATATATNAAAAAAATATATATATATATATATATAGATAAGATGACCTCAAATGAATTTAGAATTTAATGATGATGCCAAATGACTAGAAGCTCTTTCTTTCAAAGAAAATGTGACCAAAAAGGCTTGTTACTTGACTGATGAGATGTTAAAAAGCAAAGGCTCTCTAAATAGAATGTGTTTCTTCTTTATTGAATCAAGTAAGTAAAAGGAGAGAGTACAAATAAATATCTGCTATTATGCTATATATACATCAGAGCATAGCAAAGGAAATGAGCAGTGGCGGCTCCAGGAATTTTGTTCAGGGTGTTCCTCAACAAACATAAATTACACAATCTAATAAAAAGAAAATTTTATATATTGACAACAACAACAATAAAAAAACACGCAAATACATAAAGTTTACAATTGCTTTGCATGATAGTCTCATTATCAATGCTACAAGCTACATCTTTTTCAATATACACAACCAAGCAATCATTCATCCACTGATCTCCCATTCGATTGCGCAGTTCATTCTTTATATATTTCATTGCTGAAAAACTTCTTTCTACTGTTGCAGTAGCAACAAAAAGGGTCAAAGCTAACTTTACAAGCAAATAGACTAATGGATAAGTCTCATGCTTCCTTGTGTTAACTAACTTTTTAGCAAGTTCACTAACTCCTTAAAGCTCTAAAAAGAAGTCATTGTTGCGCATATCAAAATGTAATTCTGAAGTTGAGAATCAAGTGCCAAGATATCTGTCCCAAGAAAATCAGATGGATAGAACTTAGCTAGACATATCAACTTTTCCTTATCAAAAGCCGCAAATGAATTACTTGGATTCAAGCAAGCCATACAAAGTAGCAAATCGGTATTCGCCTCTGAAAAACGGTTGTTAAGCTCTTGAAGTTGCATATCTATGACTGTGTAGAATAGCTCAACACGATAATGATGTAAATTTGTATTTTGTTGAGTGTTGCGTCGCGGCCTCCCGCTAACTACAAATATTTCATCCATGTTCAAGATAGGAATATCATGTGTGCACTACAAAAAAAAGGGTCTTTAGCTGCGTTTAAAAAACGCAGCTATAGACCCCAAAAACGTGACTATAGGATAGAGCCGCGTTTCCTATAGCCGCGTTTGCAAACACGACCTAAACAGCGCAGCAATAGGTCTATGGCTGCGTTTTTCAAAAATGCGGCTAAAGGTCAGACCTGAAGCTGCGTTTTTAACCCAGTAGGATATATTGGGGCCTATAGCTGCGTTTTTGAAAAACGAGGCTGAAGTTTTTTAACAACCACGGCGACTGGAATGGTGTGGGGTGAGGCGATTGGCGGCTGG
Organism: Quercus suber; assembly: GCF_002906115.3. Taxonomy (NCBI): domain Eukaryota; kingdom Viridiplantae; phylum Streptophyta; class Magnoliopsida; order Fagales; family Fagaceae; genus Quercus; species Quercus suber. Next base: position 343,387 of record NW_027070048.1, read on the forward strand.
GAAGCGTGGGCTGAGACAATCAGCGGCTGGGACGGCATGGGCTGAGTTGATCGGCGGCTGGGACGGCATGGGCTGAGGCGATCAGCGGCTGGGACAGCGTGGGCTGAGGCGATCGGCGGCTGGGAAGGCGTGGGCTGAGGCAATCGGCAGCTGGGAGGCGTGGGGTGCGACAATCGACGACTGGGACGGTGTGGGCTGAGGCGATCGTGGCTGGAGGGGCGTGGGCTGAGGCGGCGGTAAACTGAGAGATGAGAGATGAGAGCTTGAGAGCTTCAAATGGGAAACTTGAGAGTGACTGAGAGAGAGGGCGGTAAGATAGAATAAAGAAATGAAAAAAAAACCAACCAGTAGTATTTAATCCGGGGGTGAATAAAATATTTTTTTTTTTTAGATGTCTGCTATCGTGCACATCTATAGATAGATGTGCACTGTAGCAGTTCAGCTAAAAATTATACTATGCCTCCACTGCTGCATGGCCTTTTTTGGTATAATGGTGGAGCTAAAATAGCATTATAGCTATTTAGCTCCACTGCTGTGAATGCTCATGTATCAATTTTGGTGGTGATAGATTTTACCGTTAGAAAGCTGCTTTAGGATTTATTGGGACATATTTGTAAACCAAAACTTGGAGTAAGGAAGACTAAACATATACTAAAACAACAAAGTCTTAAAATTTATAATTATCTTAAGAGGGCGTGCAGTAAACAAGTAGTTCCAAAATATATACACAAATTTTGAAATTATATTGACATTTTTGAAAATACGAAGAGTACGTTAAGTACAATAATGATTATTTACAATTGAAAAAAAAAAATATATATATATATATATATAGATAAGATGACCTCAAATGAATTTAGAATTTAATGATGATGCCAAATGACTAGAAGCTCTTTCTTTCAAAGAAAATGTGACCAAAAAGGCTTGTTACTTGACTGATGAGATGTTAAAAAGCAAAGGCTCTCTAAATAGAATGTGTTTCTTCTTTATTGAATCAAGTAAGTAAAAGGAGAGAGTACAAATAAATATCTGCTATTATGCTATATATACATCAGAGCATAGCAAAGGAAATGAGCAGTGGCGGCTCCAGGAATTTTGTTCAGGGTGTTCCTCAACAAACATAAATTACACAATCTAATAAAAAGAAAATTTTATATATTGACAACAACAACAATAAAAAAACACGCAAATACATAAAGTTTACAATTGCTTTGCATGATAGTCTCATTATCAATGCTACAAGCTACATCTTTTTCAATATACACACCAAGCAATCATTCATCCACTGATCTCCCATTCGATTGCGCAGTTCATTCTTTATATATTTCATTGCTGAAAAACTTCTTTCTACTGTTGCAGTAGCAACAAAAAGGGTCAAAGCTAACTTTACAAGCAAATAGACTAATGGATAAGTCTCATGCTTCCTTGTGTTAACTAACTTTTTTAGCAAGTTCACTAACTCCTTAAAGCTCTAAAAAGAAGTCATTGTTGCGCATATCAAAATGTAATTCTGAAGTTGAGAATCAAGTGCCAAGATATCTGTCCAAGAAAATCAGATGGATAGAACTTAGCTAGACATATCAACTTTCCTTATCAAAAGCCGCAAATGAATTACTTGGATTCAAGCAAGCCATACAAAGTAGCAAATCGGTATTCGCCTCTGAAAAACGGTTGTTAAGCTCTTGAAGTTGCATATCTATGACTGTGTAGAATAGCTCAACACGATAATGATGTAAATTTGTATTTTGTTGAGTGTTGCGTCGCGGCCCCCGCTAACTACAAATATTTCATCCATGTTCAAGATAGGAATATCATGTGTGCACTACAAAAAAAAGGGTCTTTAGCTGCGTTTAAAAAACGCAGCTATAGACCCAAAAACGTGACTATAGGATAGAGCCGCGTTTCCTATAGCCGCGTTTGCAAACACGACCTAAACAGCGCAGCAATAGGTCTATGGCTGCGTTTTTCAAAAATGCGGCTAAAGGTCAGACCTGAAGCTGCGTTTTTAACCCAGTAGGATATATTGGGGCTATAGCTGCGTTTTTGAAAAACGAGGCTGAAGTTTTTTCTAAAAAAAAAAAAAAAAAAAAAATTCTAGGTTTTTTTTCCCCAGAAATTCAAAATTCAAATAAAAAAATTCAAAATTAATCACAAATCCAAAAAATTCAAAATAAAACACAAACCAGACAATTCAAAATCAAACCCAACATACTCACAATACAACACACACCCAAAAATTCAAAATCAAACACAAACCCAGAAAATTCAAAATCAAACACAACATATTCACAATCAAAACAAACCCAAAATATTTAAAATCAAACATAAACCCAGAAATTCAAAATCAAACACAACGTGCTCCAAAATATAAGAACACAACCCATTTAAACATAATCACAATATCAGCAACACAATAGCACAAATTTAAGCACAAATCCAAAAAATTCAAAATCAAATATTGCTAGAATATCCACTTCATTCAAAAGTTTCAGCATCTCCTCCATTTTCTTACTAACTAAACATAAAATAACCAAAAAAAAAAAAAACTAGATCTATTGACAAATCAGTGTGCTTGAGATGAAGAAAAAATGAAAGAAAGAAAAAAAAAAAGTGTTACCCAAATGTGAAGAAGGAAGAAAGAAACAGGAAAAAAAAAAAAAAAAAAAGAGTTACAAAGATGTAAGGAAGAAAAAAAAAAAAAAAGGAAAGAAAGAAGAAACTTACGGAGGAGCTGATGTGAAGAATGAAGAGACAAAAAAGAAAGAGGGAGAAATAAGAAAAGAAGAGAGTGGGGGTAGGTGGGGATATAGGTGGGAAATGGGGGGGCACGTGGGAAGCTGAAGAAATTTTTTTTTTTTTTGTTACATATAGCGGCATTTTTAAAAACATGGCTATATGTCATGTCACTAAAGGGTGACCTAAGCCGCGTTTTAAAAACGCAGCTTCAGGTTATACGGCTGGACCTTTAACCGCGTTTTCAAAAACGCGGCTATAGGTCACCCTTTAGTGACATGACCTATAGCCGCGTTTTTCAAAAACGCGGCTATAGCTTACCTTTAGCGGCGTTTCAAAACGCGGCTATAGATTAGTTATAGCCATGTTTTTTAGAAAACGCAGCTATAGGTCCCCATTAAAGAAAATTATTCATCTGGACCTATAGCCGCGTTTATAAACGCAGCTATAGGTTAGCTATAGCCGTGTTTTTGAAAAACGCGGCAATAGCTTAAGGCTTTAGCCGTGTTCTCTCTCTTTTGAACTGTGAGTCTGTGATTGGCTAGTCGAATCTTTACTCTTTAGCATTATTAATATTTTCCTTTTTGCCTGTTTTTTAACTTTTTGAATTTGGCTTTATCTTATCTGTTGGTGTTGGTCAGTGTGTGTTGTGTTGGTGTTGGTGAGATATTGATTTTCTTTTAGTGTAATGTGTATTGTGATTTGTGATTGTGAAAGTTTTTGATTGGTAGCTGGCTATTGTGATTGGGGGCATCAGGCATGAGGCTTGTGTTTGTCTGTTGAGTGGGGTGGGGGTAGATGGGCACATGGGGCCGGGCATCAAGCAACACATTACACTGCTTTAATTATTGTGTTGCACATGGGATGTGTAATGTGCAGATGGCTGATGGCTGGCTCTTTTAGTGTAATGTGCACATGGGGCTAAACAATAAAACAAATTAAAGCAATATAATTAATAACAAACAAATTAAAGCAGTATAGTTTATTGTTATGCTAAACAACAATAATTAAAGCAGTATAATTAATCAATATATTATAAAAGACAAATAAATTAAATTATGTTAAGCTAAACAACAATTAATAATTTTATAATTAATGAAACAACAATATAACAAATTATAGTTTATAAAAGACAAACAAATTAATGAAACAACTAAACAACAATAATTAATAATTTTATTTATATTTCAAATGAACTTATAGTTTATTGTTTATTCTTTTGCTAGAATTATGGACAAATATTTGATAAGAAAACCACGTACCTAAGATTGATCTCCTATGCAAGATTCATCTTCATCTTCTAAGCGAATTCGTGTTGACTTTAACTTAGAAAATCTTCCTTCAGATCCTGGGCTACGAGAAAAGATATCATCTTATCATCCTAATAATCATGATGAAATAAGAAGATATTATTTACAAAAAGGCCCTTGTCAACCTGTTTTACACTGTGATGATTACCCTATATCATATTTTTCTAGAAAGCCCCATTGATTTATATCTGATTGGTATAAAAATAGATACTGGTTGGAATATAGTATAGACAAGGATGCAGTATTTTTTTTTTATTACTACCTATTTGGGCAAGATGTTGGTAAGCAAGGAGGAGGTGACACTTTTGTAACAAATGGATTCAAACTTTTGAATCAGAAAGAGAAGTTAAATTCCCATGTTGGAGGAGTTAATAGTGTTCATAATCAAGCTATCAAGAAGATTAAAGATCTATTGAAGGAAAGGCAACATATTCAAAGTGTTTAGGTTAAGCAATCAAATCAAGATAAAATTGAATATCGGGTTCAATTAAATGTAATAGTTGATTGCATAAGATTCCTTTTATGCCAGGGATTAGCTTTTTATGGTCACGATGAATCTCAAGGTTCAAGTGATAAAGGAAATTTCCTTGAGGTTCTACAATTTTTGGGGGATCACAATGAATCTATCAATGAAGTGTTGCAAAAAGTTCCGAAAAATTGCAAGCTTACCCACCCTGATATTCAAAAAGACATTGTGAATGCAATTGCACGTGAAACATCTAAAGTCATCATCAAGGATCTTAACAATGGGTTCTTTTCAATATTAGTTGATGAGTCACGTGATATCTCAATGAAAGATCAAATGGCCCTCGTTCTTCATTATGTGAACAAAAAAGGAATTATTATAGAGCCGTTCCTTGGTATTGTACATGTAGCAAGTACCACCGCTTTATCACTCAAATATGCTATTGAATGTTTACTTTGTGAACATAATTTGAGTTTATCGAACCTATGTGGGCAAGGTTATGACAGGGCTAGTAATATGCAAGGTGATATCAATGGTCTCAAAACTTTAATTTTGAAAGAGAATAAGTCAGCATTTTATGTCCATTGTTTTGCTTATCAACTTCAATTGACACTTGTTGCTGTTGCTAAAAATCACATTAACATTGCTAAATTTTTTTATGTGGTTAGTAATTTAGTAACTGTTGTTGGAGGCTCTTGTAAGAGACAAGATGCTTTTCGAGATGTACAATTTGCCAAAATTAAAGAAGATTTAGAGAATGGTGTACGTAGAAGTGGGCAAGGTTTGAATCAAGAGACAAATTTTAAACGCCTGGTGATACACGTTGGGGATCATATTATGGGACTATTCTCAACTTGATATTGATGTTCCTTGCTGTTGTTGATGTACTTGAGATTATTAAAAAGATGGCCTCCCCGACCAAAAAGTTGAAGCTCGATCTATTATGAGGTCAATTCTATCTTTTGAATTTGTCTTTGCTCTACACTTGATGAAAAACATTTTAGGGATCACAATGAGTTGTCAATAGCATTGCAAAAAAAAAAAAAAAATGAAGATATAGTAAATGTTATGGATCTTGTTAAAGTGTCTAAGCAACGATTGCAAGTGATGAGAGATGATGAATTGATATTTTTATTGACTGAAGTGTCTTCATTTTGTACCACACATGATATTCCTATCTTAAATATGGACGAAATATTTGTAGTTAGTGGGAGGCTGCGATGCAACACTCAACAAAATACAAATTTGCATCATTAACGTGTTGAGCTATTCCACAGTCATAGATATGGAACTTCAAGAGCTTAAGAACCGTTTTTCAGAGTCGAATACCGATTTGCTACTTTGTATGGCTTGCTTGAATCCAAGTAATTCATTTGCGGCTTTTGATAAGGAAAAGTTAATACGTCTAGCTAAGTTCTATCCATCTGATTTTCATAGGACAAATATCTTGGCACTTGACTCTCAACTTCAGAATTACATTCTTGATATGCGCAACAATGACTTCCTTTTAGAACTTCAAGGAGTTAGTGAACTTGCTGAAAAGTTAGTTAACACAAGGAAGCATGAGACTTATCCATTAGTTTATTTGCTTGTGAAGTTAGCTTTAACCCTTCCTGTTGCTACTGCAATAGTGGAAAGAAGTTTTTCAGCAATGAAATATATAAAGAATGAACTGCGCAATCAAAGGGAGATCAGTGGATGAATGATTGCTTGGTTGTGTATATTGAAAAAGATGTAGCTTGTAGCATTGATAATGAGACTATCATGCAACGATTTCAAAATATGAAAACTCGTAGAAGGCAATTGTAAACTTTATGTATTTGCGTGTTTTTTGATTGTTGTTGTTGTCAATATATAAAATTTTCTTTTTATTAGATTGTATAATTTATGCTTGTTGAGAAACACCCTAAACAAAATTCCTGGAGCCGCCACTGAGTTGAAGTGGTGTCCGAGTAACCATTAAGTAATTTATATTATAGTAATGAAGTAGGAAAAACGAGGTATCTTAAAATTGTAACTTTTATTCCTAAATAGACTATTGGATTTTGTTAGAGCATTTACACTGTGCATTAACTATTAAAATATACTAACTTTATAGCACATGCGTTATGCTCTTAGTAAAAAACGCACTATCTAGGGCTGTAAATGGACCAAGTCGTTTATAAACAATTCGGACTCAGCTCGATAAAAAGCTTGTTCATGTTTGTTTGTTTATAAATAAGCCAAGCTTAAATTTTAGTTTTAGGCTTGTTTAGTAAACAAGCTAAGCCCAAGCAAAAATATTTGTTCATGAACAAGCTCGTAAGCTACAAGGCTTGATACAAACAAGCTGAGTATAGACTCATTTATATGCTTAATATGCGCTTTCTAAATATATTCATTAGACATATTTTAATAATATCATGTCTCATATGGGACTAATACCCTTTACCTTAATTTTTCACTTCCCCCCCTAAGCTGATCAAGCACCACTTTAGTCTTTAGTTGCATTTTTTTTTTTAATTTATAAGTGAGCCACATATGGTCCTTCCTTATCTATCATCTAATGTAAAGTTATGAAACATATTAATCCTTTCCCAATCACAATAGTTACAAACAAGTCTTTTTCTAGTTCTTTACCATCTAATGTGGTTATAAAAATTATATTTAAACAACTGATGAAGCTATAGACAACGAAAGATGAATGGATGGATTTAATTTTGTAAAGTTGTAATTTGAACAATGGCTAATCATAAGTGGGACTAAAAGCATGATAAAATGAGTATGTTGTTTTCTTATTTTTGTTTACTTGATTTTGGAGATTTAAGTATTTGATAATGTAATTTTGTTGGATCTCAAGTTCAAAAACTTGATCTGAGCTCGAATTTGAGCTTGATATTAAGCTCGAGCTTGGCTTGACTAATGAATCAAGCCAAGCCAAGCCAAGCTTAAGCTTTTTGACTTTCCCCCGAGCTCAAGCTCAAAAATTATTTTAGGCTTGTCTCAAGCTTAAGCCAAGCTTGAGCTTTTGACTTTTATTGATGAGCCAAGCTTGAAAATGTACTACTCAGCAAAGCTCGACTCGTTTACAATCCTAGCACTATCTAATCCTGAAACACAATTAATTTATAGCAGCTAAGACATGATAAGATTAATATTTAACTCTAAAATTGAGCTCAATCATTGCGCATCAAACCAATGCATGTGAAATATTAGTTTCCTGCTTAGTGAGGAGGTAGAAATTTATACAAATCAATAATTTTGTTAAATGAATTAAAGATTTCAGTAGTAGAGAATATTAATTTTTTGTGAGTTCCAGTTAGGTCAATTGGTAACATAAAATGTCATAGGTCAATTGGTAAGATGTCATAGATTGAAACTTTATAATAAAAAGAATTTTAGGTAACATAAAATGTATATAAATCAATTAATTTTAAGTAAATTAAATAATAAACATCACTTTTATATACCTTAATTTACAAAGGAATATTGTAGAAATATAATCATAACATTAAATGAAAACTTTTCTTTTTTGTTTATGGGTTGCAATGTAGAACATGTCTCAAATTTGTAACCATGCAATTTATAGCATCTTTTCCTGTAATAGAAAAATAAAAATTCATGCATATGTGTATCCCTAACTCTCAAATTACAAAATGAAAAGGAGTTTGTTTTAGGGAAAAAAATAAAGAATATTTACTAAAGAGATAAACTTATATTTTTGGAACATATGCTTAAATGCTCTTAAAGTTAATGAGTAAGATGTATCAAAAAATAAAAGAAAATATAAAAGAAATATAAATAAATATAGATAAATGGGGGTGTAAAGTGTTAATTCTCACTATTCAAAAATAATAATTAAATACAAAAGTTACATGAAGTCAAGTGATTAAAAGAAAATTCAAATCCAAACATTATACATAAATTCAAATCCAAAAGAAAATTCAAATTCAAATTCAAACACATCAATGATTGCTCAATAACCAATGCATTATCGGATTAACACTAAAAGTGAGGTCAATGATTGCTCAATAAACCAATGCATGTAGAATATTAGTCACCTGTTTAGTGAGCGAAGTAGTAACTTAGGTAATCAGCAACCAGAGGTTCCCGATTGTATGGAAAAATTTTACCAAAACTGTGTAATTTTAAGTTCCAGTTGGGTAGGAGGGTAAAATAATATAGACAGTTAAGGCTAACAAAGAGAGAGAGAGAGAGATAATTAACCACCAAAAGAATTATCTTGCATGAACAGAGGACATATGCTGAACATAGAAACCAAGAATTAAATTATTCTTAAGCAACAAATCTAGACTAGGTACTCTCAACAAATCTATAACAAGTTTTGATTCATTAAATATATGTGGAACAAAAAGTACCAAATTTGGACTGTGAAAAAAATTAAAGTGACAATAATAAGTAACATTATTATTAGAAAAGAAAATATTACTTTTATGGTGTAAATCCCATCGAACAATACTATCAACTTGTGTAAAAGCCGCTTCCTCGCATGGCTTGTTGTGTGGCACATTTGATAGATAGTAACCTAAGGATTACTGTGATGAGCAATATAGTCCTGTGTTCGATTGTAGAGGGACACGAGGCCAGAGAAAGCTGGACGGCATAGTTTGCAACCTCCGCAGATTCGTATTCTGCAAACGCAAAACCTTTAGGTTTATCTGTTTCCTTGTCTCGGGGAATGTACAAGTCTACCACCACCCTGCTTGAATCAATATATCATATAAGACCTTACCACTCGCCCTCTCATGCAGATTACCTTTGTATGAAAATGAATAATAACCACCTCAGAACAAATTGTGCCTATTAATAACTGTTAAGGGGAATTTTACTTTTTAAAAAGAAAAGGCAAGAGAAGCCCCACCTCACTAACAATTTGAATTAAATACGTTTCTTTCATATCAATGAATGTATCAGAATAAAAAACCATACAAAAAGCAAGGAAAAAAAAATTAAATATATCACAGGCTTAATGCTTTATTTGTTACATCTTGAAAAACTACAAAACAAACATATTCAATTGATAACAGAGAATCCATCAACTACAAATAATTTAAGGAAATAAATCAATAACACATAGCTTTACTCTATATCACAGGCTCTCTCTCTCTCTCTCTCTCTCTCTCTCTCTTATTAATTCTTTCTTGCAACTCTACTTTAGATTGATGAAATTTTTTTATTTTTTTTGTGTCTCTACTTTTGGATTATACACTTTGGTGGTGTGGTTTTTGAGTTATTTATCACATGTACTCTCTATCCCTCTTATAGTTTTAGTTTGAGTTAATTTTTAGATATTTTAGAAGTGAGATGATTATGTATTTGAATGTCTCTATAAATTATTTGAGTAATATCAATTATAAATTTGTGATGAGATTTGGTTATCATGATAATGTTCTTAAGAGAATGAGAAATTCAAATGATTTATTTTGGAACTTAAAAATTTTAGTTGTTAGAAGAAAAAACCATAACACACTAATCACTATACAAAAGTTTGAATAATATAGATCACTTGAAAAAAGAATAGTTTTTCTATCTTTTATCTCAAAAAAAAATAAAATAATAATAATGGAATAATATCAACCAAATGCACCTAAGATTTAAAAAAAAAAAAAATAGAATGTTATATTTGTAGAGATGAAGAGATGAAAAATAATTTTAGAAATAATATCTCTAGTATGTGTTATAGAATAAATCATACATTATACAACGTTACAAAATAGTTGTATATTCTCATGCATCGCGTGAGTTTGCGACTAGTTAGAATAATTGGCAAATCTTTAGAAGAAATCATAAGAATATAATATAAACTTCTATAAGTTTAGGTCTAGAATAAACAACTTACAATATTATTTTTCAATATATGAAGGACATCCTCACAAAGCCATAACCTACTTCGACGACCAGGCTCTTCAGGGGACATCCTCACAAAATGTGAAAGCAGTCTTCCTTTCCATTAAATTACCATTTACATTATTCTAAATATATATATATATATATATCATTTACATACCTTTTTTTTTTTTGGTTGAAGCCATTTACATACTTAGAGTTTAGTCATTTATTATTTATCCCTTAATTTTTAAATACTTAAATTGGACTCATAACATTATGTAGCATTTTATTCGCACTTTATTCCCATGAAGAAAAAGAAAAATTTAATCAACATTAATTAGTATTATTATTGAGGCAAATGATCGTTCTTTAGTTCTTTATTTATTGGAGGAACTCTAGATGCAACATCAATCCGCACTTACATGCACAATAGATTTAGGTGTAGTTATTCTTTTTCATATAGTATGCAACTACATATGTCCTTTAAAAGTTTAAGAACTCCTTGAAAATCTTAACCCACATATACAGTGGCTCTTATAATAATTGCCTAGCATTGATGGCCTTGTTTTATTGATGACTTTCTCGTGAACAATGTTTGATGTGGCATGTTTGAAGCAATTTTCCTAGACTAATTAAGCAATTGCTTAGAAGATAACGGTTAAATGTGACTCTCTTGTGAACAATGTTTGATGTGGCATGTCAAAAAACTCTATTATAGTCTAATTGAGTGATGACTCTCTTCTTTATCTCCGTCACTTTCTCTTGTCTCTCTCTTTTCACTATCAAATTGTTTTTCTCCTCTCTCCTTTCTCACATTATGGAAAAGTGGTCCTTATGTAGGACAAATTAGGAATTTGTCTACATTTAGTTGTGATGGGTTTAGAGTTAGAAAAGAAGAAGAATTAGAGAGAAGTTAGGGCTATTTAGGGGCTGTGAACTAACCATAAGTAATAAAATAAAAACCCAAATTAAATACTGTTTTAACCCTGAAAAACTCATACTTGGACCACTAATAGGGCACGTCTTTCACTTCAATTCGACTTCACACGAGGACCTAGTAAAATAATTCTTGAATAAATGAATTTGCAAAGTATAAGCTCGAGCTCTATATAAGAGCCTAGTTTATTTATATTGGAAAATAGACGTGATTAATGAAATTCAGATTAGATATATTCCAATAGTTGCCTGTTGATTCCTAACACCTTAGGTGCTAATTCCAAGTGGAATTCCTTGTTGAAGTTTAAAATTCCTTTAAAAACTTAACTCGTTATATACTACTCTCATTATAATTGCCTAGTGCTAATGGCCTCATTTTAATGGCGACTTTCATGTGAACAAGGTTTGATGTGTGGCACATCAGAAGCTATATCCCTGGTATAAAGTGGGAAATACAATGACAAAAGAGGGATGAAATACAAATGTGCTAAAGTGGGAAGCCAATGACAAATGCAACCATCAAGCATATTAAGAAATGAAGTGTTAAGCGCCTGGTCTAGGCGCATCTCCTTACTCCTCAAGATTCAAAAATTGTTGCATCTACACAAAAGAAATGTCAACGACTCTTGTTTTTATCATTTTGGATAATTCAGAAACTATTATTGATATGAAACACACCAATACAAACAGAAACACTTGAAACACTGACTTTAGCTAGTCCACTACAAATCAAAACCCCCTATGACATGTCATTCTTTCATCCTGACATATAGGCAAAACCCCCCTATGACATTTCATCAGCAAATGTCACAAAATCAAAACCCCCTTTGACATGTCATTCTTTCATCCTGAAGAAAAATGCATCATGATATTAGTCAAGCCAAAAACATGTGGGCAACACCCAAAAGGATGTGATACATACTACTAAGCATATGCAATTACAGTACAAAATCAGTTTACATGATGTGCAAATAGCAACGTGAAAAAACCATGCAATCAATTAGCACCAGGAAAAGCCTCTGAACAGTTACTAAATTTCAATTTGCATCCCAGGATGAATTTTGCAGAATATTTTTCATTTGTTTTCCATTTAGTGCTACCTCAGTGTTCAATCATGTGTTCATTTTCCACCTTGTAGTCACATCTCAACATCTTGATTTTAGCCATTACTAGTCTTGTGCAATTTTGAATTTTTGCTATATAGACAAGGTGGTAAAAGTATCTCTCGGCAAGCAAGCCCATTTAAAACCTTCAACAAACCCAAGAAGGTTTAACAACACATCCAATTACATGCTGCATGGCCATGGTTTAAGCATTTTGAAATAGTTGTCAAGAAAAAAGATGCAGTAAGTAATATTCATCAGCAAACCCTCTACACCATTCTCAATTAACCTAGATGCAAACCCACTACTTTTACCATGGGAAGATACAAGTCCAAAGCATGGCCAAACTGACTGAAATGCAACTGCAAATTATCAATAGTAGCTTCAAATGGAATACATCGTATGAAAGGCCTCTTTCCCCACTTAGCAGCTGAACTCATCAAAGGACAGCACAGTCATCAGCAGAAGCAGAACTAACCACCATTTCTGCAGTCATCAGCAAGTCCTCTGGATGCAAATCCACTACTTTGACCATGGGAAGATACAAGTCCAAAGCATGGCCAAACTGACTAAAATGTGATTGCACATTATCAATAGTTTCAAATGGAATACATCGTATGAAAGGCCTCTTTCCCCACTTAGCAGCTGAACTCATCAAAGGACAGCACAGTCATCAGCAGAAGCCGAACCAACCACCATTTCTGCAGTCATCAGCAAGTCCTCTTTACCTCCAGAAGATAACATTCAATTCATTCAGCAAAAAAGAAAAAGGAAAAAGATAACACTCAATTCACTGGAATTTGCACATGAGCATGATCTGCAGGAGACGCAGCGTCAACAACAATCTGCACACCCCTCGCCCCCCAAACAAAAAATTGACAGCTTAAGAGCCAATATATTAGCATAACTCTAATTTACAGCAAGGACATCCTTAATGACTGTAAGAAGAATTAATTGATGGCTAGTAAAATGGAGCACCAAATTAGAAAACACAAAGATGCTTGGGAATTAATTGAAAGTCATAGCATCTATGAACAAATTTTCTTTGGCTGTTTCATTTACTGAGGTATGTTTCAAAACTCACCAGAGAGCCAGAACATTAAAGAATGTCAAAAACTGTGGATTGCTAGCATTGAGGTTTGTATAAAGCTTCTCATTCTATCATTTTTCCTTAATTAAAAAACCATTGTCTAAGTTTAAGAAAAATAAATAATACATAAGGGCTCATATAACTTTTGAAAATATATTTTATAGTGCAGGTTGAGATATAGAGAACAGTACAAATCATGCACATGAGATCTATCAACACAATTCCAAATGGGGACATTGTCCCATAAAAATTTCTATGGACACCAGCATTGTACCCAATCCCACACAGATCAAATATACAAGCAGTATGCTTCTCTCATATGTTACTTCCACGACCACTTAAATGATGTGAAGTGCTGGCAATCACATATTCTAATTTATTTTTCTTTTCTATCTGTGCCAATCTAATTAAACTATAACCTACAAACAACAATCATCACGAACCTCATAAGTTTTAAATGTTTATGATGTTTATCCAAAAGAATAAAAAGCATATACATATGGCAATGTTAATCTATCTATTTTTGAAGTAAGGTTGCCCATTTTGCAATAAAATTTCCCACATTTATAAATTTCTTAAACTTCAAATCTTCAATAATCAACATCCACATCCCACCAATAATTAATCAGTAAGCCAGAATGCCAAAATCAATTTGACTGGCCAAAAACTATATATGATCTTAAATCAAATTGTGATGTCCTTAACAGAAGTGCACAAATCTAAAATCAAATCAAAAAATAAATGACTAATCATGTAGTACAGATCTAAGTTTGGAAATTTTGATTTACAAGGAAATTTATAAAAAAAAAAATTATATTTTTGAAAAATGAGGCAGTGTTATTGTGGGTAAAAGGGATGGAAAAGTAATTTCTCACCAAATCACAAAGAAAAGTAAAAATAATTGAGATCTTTTATATAAATTTATGACAGAAGGAAGAGCAAAGAAGTAATGAAGGCAGCAGTGTGAGTAGTAGAAACGTTATTCTAAAACTTGTTTTCCCTCATCTTTAAGAATGGGATCAAGGGGTTGTCTCAGTCTCTCAAGGTCAAATTCCTCTTTAGAGCTTTTAGTTCTACTAGGTCTAGCCTCATAATTACAGTTTTGCACATTTTCTTGGCTATTATCAATCATCAATTGACGAATGAGACCCCAATTATTAGATAAAGAGGCCATGCAATGCCTTATTATTTTCTTAAACTCTACATATCACCATGTTGTTAGAAGAGTAAGCCCAGGCTTCTGCACAATCAAGGTTGACTAATTTCTAGCAATTGAATCCTCAATGCTAGAAATTGATGCTTATGTATTTTCTGGTAGTCCAGCCTTTCTTTGATTTTGTTAATATTCTTCAAGGAGAAATGAGCTCATAGTCTAATCATGATTCAATTTATTAAATGCCAAACTCCCTTCCAAGGTGAAATTGAACCAATTAGAATCAGAAAGCCCCTAATTAAAATCTAGAATCACAATAAGAAATTGCATACATAAGCACTAACAACCAATAGCCCAACCCCTTTCTCACGGCCTGAAGAGTGAAGACCTTCCCCCTCAGCCAAGCCAAGGAGCACACAACTTCATTACTGTGCAATGCACCAGCCATATAAACTAGAAAAATTGCCTCAAACTTAAATACAGCCCAAAACGGAACATCAAATTACAAGATCAACATGGTAAATAGTAGCTTACCTGCTGAACCAGAGCCACCATAGGGGCAAAAAGATGCATATCTTCTTCCTGGGCTTCCTTGTCAAGTGACTCAGCTTGTGTATAAGCAGTACAGCAATGTGGGTCTTCCCACAAATTGTCCCCAAATAAACAATTATATTCTCCTCCAAAGGTTTCTGGCATTGCTCCAACTGGTATCATCAGAAAAAATATATACAAAACAACATAACCTACAATAAGTTATAATTTCTTAGTAAAAAAAAAAAAATTGCATTTTATGTCAAGGAAAGAAATTTATAGCAAAGCCAAACACAACTGGCTTGCTGGAGCTGTGCTTATGTGTTCTGAAAATAAAACCATAAGAAAGCATAAACCCTAGAATTTTGTCACTTGTCCAGTTTCTATGAAAAATACAGGATAAGAAAACAAAATTTTTATGTTTCAAGAACTAAGCCCAGCATGACTATTTCAGCCCCATATTAGTTGAGCATTATGATTCCCCGAAACTAAAACATCAAAACGAGATAAAATTCAAAGCTTTCTAACCTTTCTACATTAATTTTCCTCAAAGTTTCCTTGCAGCCAACCAAAGAAATAGTCACATACACAAAAACATATGTTTAGATGAATATGTATACATACACATGCTTTCAGGTGTTCTTTGTGGGATCTTTTTTGATCTTTTGAGTTTCTGAAACCAGTTCCACTCCATCATTATCATCAACCTCAACCCCAGAGACACCCCGTGTAGTGGTGGTAGTAGCACCAAAACCCGTACTACTGGCAGTAGGACGATCATTTCTGCTGTCAAGCATCCCATGGCCCATTTATCTGATCTTCGTTTATGAATGACAAATTAGACGATGAGAAGTTCCTAATTCCAAATTGTCAAAAATCATGTCTAGATGCTCTAGTAGACTAAAAAAAGTTGCATAGTTAACAAGTAAAACTAAATAAATAAAATAGAAGTTTGAGCTGAGTATATCGATAAAGATGATTTTGATTAGTAATAACACAATTAAAGAATAAAGGATAAACTATAAGTTCATTCAATATTTAACTTAGGTATTCGACCATTACTTTAGTCATATGGATTTGTATGTGTACCGAAATGGACCGAATAGACCAAAGTGGACCAAACAGGACCAATGTGGACCGAATTGAACTGAACTGGACCAAAATGCTACACTGATGTGGTTCAACAAGAGCGTAGAAGTAATTAATGATACGCTTCAATTTTTAGATATTATACAGATTTGTATCAAATAATTATTTTCATCTAATAACACATGAATATTTGAACACCATCAAGAATCATCTACCAAATAAATCTTAGGTTGTGTTTGGATACTGCTTATTTTACTGAAAACTAAAAACTTATTGCTGAAAACAATAAAAAAAAATAATTTCTGGGTTACTGTTCACTGCTGAAAACACTGTTCAGCACTGTAGTTTTGCCTTAATGCACTATTCATGTCCCATGAACAGTGCAAGAAGCGCTGGTAAAAAAAAAAAAAGGCAAAACGCAAAAACGCGAACGCCAAAACGTGATCCAAACGGAGCTTTAATTAAATTAGTAAATCTACTTAATATTATATATATGATCATAGCATCACTCATAAAAAATTTTAAGTGTATTGAAGGAAAACACTTGTCTGGAATCCACTTAGGTCCAATTCTCTGGTTTCTACACACAGCAAACCTCCTCTGGGGGACATTGGAGAAATAGATAGACCTATTAGGGCCAAGGGGCATTTATGCAATGCTGTTAGGTCCAATAATAACCAGTGTCACACCTGATGCATCCATGATATCCTGTCAACATATCATACATGTCGGAACTATGTAATGGGACACTTATGTTGTATGTAGAATTGAGCAGAAGGTAGTATTTCCCATTTTATCATTTGAAACTTAAAAATAAAAATGAGAAAATGATAATAAGCTTCTTATACTCATCTATCACCCAAGTAAACATGCTCAAGAGCTACTAATTTTTAGACTTCCCTTCTCACCTTAATAAGGTAATAAGGCATGGCATGGTCCTCCTTCCCTATCATTGACCTCACAAGACAATGGCCTTAGACTAATCATTCAGTGAATTAAACCTTTGCAGCTTAATGTAAGATAAAATAAACTTTTCAACTCCAAGAATCCATTGCTTTCTGTGGAAACTAATCAATACATTGTAGTCAACAATCTTTGAATTCATCTGCAAGAAAAATTCTGAAACCACCTATTATTTGGAAAATGTTTTTAGTGGACAGAGAAATGATTATATTATTTTTCCTTAACTTCTAAATTTTATTCTGGTTTGTGATTATTCATCTTGCACAGAAGCAGTAGCTGTACCTAGATTGATGGGTGTCTCCCTTCAGAAAGCTAGTTCACTATGTAAAAAATGTGATGTTAACAATACCGTAAGTTCCCTAGTACCAGATGTTAACAATACCGTAAGTGCAAATCTGGTTTTCTACAGCCATTCAGAGACATGCCGCACATGCGTTCATCACTTGGCTTGTTATGAGATACATATTATCCTCTTAGGGTAAACACTTCTAGTGGGGGTACAAGGGGATGTTCTGTATGCATTTTGAAGAAGTTGCAGAGACAGTTGAGACCAACTATATTTTGAAAGCAGTTTGTCAAAAAGATTGTGGAGTGAAGTTATGAACAGATTCTTCATAGACTCTCCCGAAACAAATTGAAAAAAGGTTGCTGAATGGGGGTTGGAAAGTTTAAAAGGTAAGAGTCTTAAAGCTTCCTTGTGTAAGTTAGTCCTTATGTAAGTTAGCATTGCAGGTGTTATCTACCATGTTGAGGAAAGAAAAAGACCACAAGACGTAATGAAGAACAAAACAAATTTTGATTTCAAATTAAAGACAAGACACTTCTGCATAGACATGCACCACACTTTGCTTACACAATAGACACACACATCAACTTTTGCCTTTTACACTTTTCCAAAAATAAATTCTTATAACGCACACCAACTCACTCGCACTTGCTCTGCACAACGGACACATGCAATTTACTTTACCACACTCACTCTTGTAAGGACATGTACACTCACACTAGGAATTGGTGCTTACACTTCACACACCAAATAAGCATCATCACTTCCTATTTATCCTTGGTTCAAGTCAGTTAAGTCACCGACTTTGATATTTCTAGCCCAGTAAAAGTAAACTGCTTTCTCTAAGCTTCTAGACATCCTAAAATTGTGGCTGGACTTTAATTGTGCAAGAGAGTCTTGTAGAAAGAAAATTCCAGAGAGAGAGCAAGAGAGAAATTTCTAGAGAGAGAGAGAGAGAGGTGGTGTTTGATTTTTAACATACCATTTATGGAGTCATAGAAATGCCAGAATTCATGGAAGGAATACTTAAAGTAAGGAGCAGTTGAAGAAATGCAAGATTGGTGTAAGGATGGCAGCTAGAGGGAATTTCATAGACTCTAGCATGAATATATCTCTATGTGAAAGTTGAAATATTCCACTATCATTTCTCAAAATGAAGCCAGGGAATCCTGTGCAGTCATGCTGAATTGTTTCCTGCCGCTGTGTTTCCTGCTACATTTATAATTTTTATGCTAGGTGATGTTGTGATTGTATTTGGTGTCCTAGTAAGAGTCAATATTGCATTCGGAATATCCAGAAAGTGTTTCTTTAAAGAGAGTTTTGCTCTGCTTCAAATATGTCTATATCATGTCTAGTTGTTCTGTTGTTGCTATTGTTATGCACTTATGCTGCATATGGCTTTGTACTGAGTGTTTTCTTAATAATATTTTTCATTCATCCAAAAAAAAAAAAAAAAAAAAAAAAAAAAAAAAAAAAAAAAAAAAAAAAAAAAAAAAAAGAACTAGGCCCAAGTTCATGCAGGTATGCAACCTTGGAAAATTTGATCGACAGGAAAGCTAAATATAGGAAATACACAAGTTTGGTATAAATTTCTGCTCACTGTTGAAGTATTCATCCACAGAAATTTTGAAAAAATCCAAATGAGGCAGTACTGATGTGACATGCGAGTTGAAGTTACACCATGGGGAAGTAATATTTAATCAAATCACAAAGAAAAGAGGAAATAAATGAGTATTTGAAATAAATCTATGACAGAAAACTGGGGGGTCAGGGGTGGATGCATACCAGTAGCTTAGAAGGAAAAGCTCAAAAGTAATGAAGGCAGCAAAGCAAGAGGATATTGTACATCTTGTTTTCCCTCGTCCTTAAGCATGGAATCAATGTGTAATCTGAGTCTTTTAGGCTAAACTTCTTCAACATAGCTTCTAAATCTACAGGGTCTTGCTTCACAAACAATTTTGCTTATATCTTTCTCCATTATCAACCATCAATTGACAAATGAGACCCCAATTATCAGATAAAGAAGTCATGTAGCAGTGACAAAGCCCACACTTCTGCACATTCAAGCTTTGGCAGTTGCTAGCAATAGAAGCTTCCATGCAATTGTATTGATTCAACCAATTTGGACTTGATCCACACAATATATAGGACTGCCACATCAATGCACCTAGATGGAACCACTTGACATCAGTTTCCAAATGACAAATAAGACGATGAGAAGTTTCTTATTTAGAAGTGACAAGGATGGTTGTTGGATGATCGTAGTCTGATAAAGAAGTGCATTAAAAATATGATTTTGACCAGCAATAACCAAACAAATGATATAATTGATAGCATAGTATCCATATACTGCAAATATTCTAAAGAAAGAAATTAATATTATAGCTTTACTCTATTAACTCAACAGAGCTAACTTGTCACATAGACACATGCACAACAGGAGTTCTAGACAAAATTTTGTCCTTAAATCAAATTATTAAAATAAAAACAGAAAATAATGATATTTTGGAAGTTTGTTATATTGGGACCCAGAAAAACAAGTCAGAACTTAGGAACCTAATTCAACTGTCTCAGGCCTAATTCAAGGACAAACTCAGCACAAAATACAAATACCAAAAAGGAAAATTTCCACAGCTTTCCAATCAACCAAACAATAGGTGGTGTGGTGTGAAGTCAAAATAAAAAGGAGAAAAGAAGGGTCTTTGAAGTTTTAAAATAGTTGTCCTACTTCTAAATGATAAAATAGTTGCATTAGTTCTATTGTACGCGACAAGAAAGCTTTGCAAATAACTTTATCTACTTTGCTACAATTTAACTTCACTCGGAAACAGAGGCCCAAATTTTCTTCATTCCATTTGATTTTACAACACTGGAGTACCATGCATCTATTGCA
Source organism: Quercus suber (assembly GCF_002906115.3). NCBI lineage: Eukaryota > Viridiplantae > Streptophyta > Magnoliopsida > Fagales > Fagaceae > Quercus > Quercus suber. The sequence continues at coordinate 363,769 of NW_027070048.1, forward strand.
TTCTCCTATGGAAAGTTGTAGTAAATACCATAAAAAGAGAGCAATAACAGAGAGTTCTGAATATACCATCCAACACAATTGAACAAAAATGACTACCATACAATCAGTTCCACATGCTTTTTCGTCAGCCAGCAACGTGACAGTTTCTCCTTTTCAACAAAGTCCAAATAAATACTTCTTCGTATCCAGTATGAGGTAGCTGGCAGAAATGAGAAAACAAATTACCAAACTAAACGAACCTTGTCATAGAATAAAAAGAAAAGAAATTCAACGAATTTTAAAAAAGAAAAAGAAATATACAACTACCAACAAGCTCCGTAAGAGGGAGAAAAGATATAGACTTACAAAAAGTCAAAGACAAGAAAGTTGATTAGCCAATTTCATCAAAGCTACCAATTTCACTGGGATTTCTCTTCCTTGCAATTAGAGTCACCTTGTTCTTGTGTGCTTGAATTCCCAAGCCAATTTCCCAAACGTGGAATTAATCTTTCAATCAGATTAGGGAATCTTATCCTCTTTGGGTGTGGTTTGTCTACATCATTAGAGGTAGCTTCTCCACTAGGTCCAGCCCCTTCCCCATTAGAGTCATCATGGCTTCGCTTAATTTTGGTATCCTTTGCTGAATCGTCAAAACCTTCCTCATCATAAGGAGTGATGATGCAGCTGCTAGGCCCAGCCTTAGTTTGGTTTATAAGGTCTTCAATGTCTCGCTCGGATACCAGATGGGCCCCACATTTCGTAACCTCCAATCCTGGACCTTTGGGTTCAAATTTAACTTCAATCTGGCTGAATCCATTAGCATCGACTTGATTCAATATTTCTTTCCAGTCCTCTCCATAGAATGCAGAGGGAATATATCTCAACCACAGCTGGTACGATTCAATCTTACCAAATTCCTCGGATAAAATAATGAACATGCTTCCTTTAAATCCACTAATGGAACATCGAATCTCATGCGTACCTATCCAATCTCCATAATCTTGAATATGAAGTTGGTGAAGTGGATGATGCTTGCGGAATACAAAAACAGCGCACATAGCTATTCCCATCAATTTGTTACCTATTAAATCTGAGGGCACTTGCAGATTCACTGAACCCCCCATATTTTGGTGGATAAACCATTTTGGAATTTCACTCCCAGGAATCGTGACATGGTAACTAGTATCCATGTCACTAGTATCATCTTGTTGACCCTGAAACATACAATTCATGATGCTTAGAACTATACATGAGAGAGAGAGAGAGAGAGAGAGAGAGAGAGAGAGAGAGAGAGACCTGGTGATTAATGATATAACGTCTTAGCATTGTTGAAACTAGGTCACCATAGCCTTGATTCTTGATCAATTTGTCGCAATTGAGAAGACGAAAATTCGGCAGAAAATTGTATTCTGGTTTTAATGATAATGTTTCCAATGAGGTACACTTTGTTGCATCAATATACTCAATATTTAATGGAAGCTTGGGCAACATTCGAAGATGAGTGCAACCACCCATATAAAGATCTCTCAGATTAGATAGTTGAATGATACTTTCAGGAAGGGAAACAAAATTATTTCCCTTTAGATTTAAATGTTCTAAAGATGACAAGCACCCAAGAACATTTGGAATTGTCTGAACATTGCAATAACTTAGATCAAGTTTGGTCAAAGAGCATAAGCCTATTAAAGAACGCTCTAGCATGCCCATGGGATCTAGACTTCTTCTAGATTGCATTAAAGGAAACCTCGTGAGCTTATTAAATGATTTTGATGATAGCCCCACGCATCCAAAGAGAGATAGTACTTTGAGATTTTTTAAGAGAACCATGGACGAAGGTAACTCTTTTATAGCAGTTCTACTCCCATCTAGCTCCTCTAGGCCTTCAATATTTCCCAAGTTCTCTGGCAATTTGTCAAGTTTTGAGCAGTCAGATATATTGAGAGTTTTTAAAGACGTCAAACTACAAATTGAAATAGGAAGACTTGAAAGGTTTTTGCAATCTCTTAGATCCAAGTCTATAAGGCCAATTGAGCGTTCCACTAATAATGATGGATCTTTTATAGCAGTCTCACTCAAACAAAGTTTTGACAAACATGACATATTTTTCACAATCTTTGGAAACTTCTTCAATTTTGAACAACCACCAAGATCTAAAAATTCAAGAGCTTCCAAGCTGATCTTGTGAGGAAGGCTTTCGAGACATTTGCAACCATTCAAATCCAATCGAATAAGCCGTTTGAGATCTCCAATAGATGCATGAATCTTATATAGTCCTGTACAACGTTGAAGAATTAATTGCTTAAGATTTGGGGCTCCACTTAGGTCTGGGATCTCAATCAAGTTTCGAGAGTCACTCAAATCGATGAGTTTTAACTCATTTAAAATCTGTTATAAACCAATAAATAATTAGACTAACTCAAGCATTAATGAAAAAGCAAGAAATACAAATTAGTATAAGTGAAAAATCTTACTATAATTCCTTTCCATAGTTGTTTGATTTTGCTGCAATGCATTCTTAGTTCAACAAGTTTATTTGGTTGGAAATTGGCCGGCATGGATTTTAAAGGATATCCATGCCAATCAATTACATGTAACTCATTAGAAAGATAACTGAGGCCTTGTGGAAGTTGGATAGGACCTTCAATGAGTTCTTGTGGAGGATGCACATAACCAATTTTAAGAAATCTCAAATTTTTCATCTTTGAGAAGGCTTTAGCACTCAAGTGTTCCTTTGCTTCAATAGGCATGTTTAGCATTATGCCTTCAACTACCTCTATTCCCTAATAACCAAGAACGATGAAATTAGAGTAATTGACAAATATTTAGAAGAAATTGTTAAAATATATATATATATATATAATTCTATAAGTTTAGGTCTAGAATGGACAACTTACAGTACTATTCTTTAATATATGAAGGACATCCTCATAACGCCATAACCTACTTCGACGACCAGGCTCTTCAAGGGATTCACGGCGAATAATTTCTTGGCCCATTTCTTGTAGCAAATCATGCATCAACAAACTTCTCTCTCTATCAATGGTTATGAGCGATTTGTCTATAAGAACTTCAATATTGTAGTTTGGATGGTAACCAAAACTTTCTAGTATATCTCTTATGCAATCTTTGTTCTCTCCTTTGAAAAAACAAGCAATATCCAAAAACAATTCCTTTTGAATATACATCAGACCATCAAAACTTATTTGAAGTATATTTAGAATGTTTCTATTAGGTTCTTGTTTTAGTTTATATAAGGCACTATTCCATTCATCTATTCTTTTTTCAAACAACAAGGAACCTAAAACTTTAAGAGCCAAAGGAAGGCCATTGGCATAATTCACCAAGTCCATAGACAAATCCACATAATTTTCTTCAGGATAGGGTTTCTTGAAAGCTCTCCAACTAAAAAGCTGCAAAGCATCGTTGTCATTCAATCCCTTCATTGTGTATATATCATTTATACCACGTCTTCTCAACAAGTGCTTATCTCTACTTGTTACAATGATTCTACTCCCTGAACCAAACCAATCATGATTCCCAACTAATGCTTCTAGTTGTTCATCTCCATCCACATCATCAAGAACAATAAGAACCTTTTTGTTACGTAGTCTATTCCCTATAACACTGATCCTCTCAAAAACATTCGATATATTTTTTCTACTTCCGTTAAGGATGTTAGAAAGAAGTTGTTCTTGTAAAGAAACTAGATGATGATTTATAGTTTTTTCTCTTACATTAGCTATAAAGCTGCTAGCTTCAAAGCTACAAGAAATTCTTTCATAAATTTCTAGTGCAAGAGTTGTTTTGCCCATTCCACCCATCCCGCAAATCCCAACAAAACGAACACCACCCGACCCTTCAACTAAATATAAATCCAACATTTCCATCACAAGAGATTCTATTCCAACAAGTTCCTTGGAAATGGCACTTTGAAATATAAGATTCAATTCACTAGATATCCTTTCAATTATTTCTTGGATAATTATTGATTCATGCCTGCAAAGAAGATAGCAAAAAAATAATTTTGATGACTATATAATATATAGCATAAATACAGGAGACAAAATATTCAAAATACAATCTTAGATTCATTGAGGAAAAGTGGAATCTAAAAAGTGCATAATATAGCATCATAATTGAGGTTTGATTTGTTTGTCACGTCGAATAGTCTATGTGTGAACCATGTGTTTCCTTCTAATTGTAATAGATTAATGGGTTAAGAGTGTGCCTATTTTTTTTTTTTGATAAGCCTATAGTTAGAGTGTGACAAATTTTAATGTCATTGTTTGTAAGTTTCTCAGATTTTAATTTCCATATTCCTTTTTTCTATTTCTTTTATCTTCACAATAAGAAAAAAGATACAACAGATAGACCAATTGAAGTACTTAACTATTTACTATATATTTATGCTTCTGGCCTATTTATTTGTGCAGAACATTTTAACTGCTCAAAGAAGAAATTCTACAAGAAATAAAAATTAGATGAAAATACAGTGTTATCGTGAGGTATTGTGCTCTTTATTTAGTAGTGATTAAGTTTTTCAATTGATTATTTATGCTTGTGATTGCTATATTGTTAATTGGCTAATGATGTATACCATTGGGCTATAAATTGGTAGATTAGCTTAAAATTGGAATTAGCCGTAATTACAACTTGGGGTCTAAATCATTACCATAATTAAAATTGGCTCTTCTCTCTAACTTCTCTTTCACAGTAGAATTCGGGTGTCCCTTCGAAGAAGGTGTTGAGTATCCTGGGAGTAACACTGTTGCTTCTAGGCTTGTTGGGTTCTTTTTTGGGGTGTGGGAAACAATTGTGAGTGTAAGGATGGACGATTTGGCTCAGTCGTGGAACAGGCTTACGCTGTCAGATAGGGAGGGTCCAGGGTGCTGTTTGCTTGATGATGAGAGCAATGAGAAGTTTTCTATTGCTGCAAAATTTCTGACTAAGCGAGCCATTAACATGGAGGTCATAGTGAAGACGTTTAACCCGCTATGGAGAACGAAGAATGGCTTCAAAATCCAAAGCTTTGGAGATCATACATTTCTTTTCTCATTCGATAGTAGAGAGGAAGTGGACAGAATTTTAGAGGGAGAGCCATGGACTTTCGATAAACACTTGGTAGTAATGAGCCGATATGAAAGCGAGTCCTCACTGCAGGATGTAAGGTTTGAGAAGACTAAATTATGGGTCCAACTGCATGGAATTCCCATGAATTTTATGACAGTAGAGGCTGCAAAAAAAATTGGTAGTGTATTGGGGGAGGTTTTCACGCTGACGGATCCGAAAATATTTGATGGTGGGCATTTTATTCAAATCCAGGCCTCCATTGATCTGTCACTACCATTGTGTCGTGGTAGATTGATTTCAGTGGGTGAGGGAGGTAAGCAAGTGTGGATTTCGTTCAAGTACGAAGGGTTACCGAATATGTGCTACTGGTGTGGACGTCTCACTCACGATGACAAAGACTGTGAGTTATGGATCAACAGTGAAGGTACGCTCACTCCAGAGCAGCGTGAGTTTGGTCCTTACATGAGAGCTCCTCCGTTTGTGGCTGCAAGAAGAAGCACAATTCTAGTACCTGGATTTTACGCCGAGAAGAAGAAGAAATTTTCAGGTACACCGGGGGACATTGATTCAGGCCGGAGTTCCGATTCAGGTAGAGAAAGAGCACCGGAGCAACCACAAGGAGTAACGGTAGCAATAATGTCAGCATTGAAGGTGAGGAAATAAATGTCTCATTAAGGCGTAATGAAGGGGATGGGATTATTAGGGAAGATTCGGTCAATCAAAATAGGTTTAATGAGATAATTATTGAGACTCCTAAGGAAACTGAAATTGCTGAGAAGATGAGTAACGTGGAATTAAGTTTGGCTCAAGAATTTGGGGCGGCTAAGCTGTTGGAAACGAGTAGTAATGTTTCAAAAAACCCTAAGGCACGTGATAACTTAAGTGAGCCTCCTACACTTAATAAGTCACGTGCTGCCAAAGAAAATAAGGTTCAGGGGTCATCAGCTCCACGTGCTTCAGCAACCTGAAAACGCAGAGAAAGAAAGAATCCCAGAGGTAACATGGCAGCAGGCTTTCAGTCACACGGGAAGAAGAGAGTGGCTGAAACAGAGGAGGATCAGTGTGAAGTTTCATCAAAGCTGCTTCAAACAGCCCTTAATGGAGAACACAAAACCTTGGAAAAGGCGGGAGCCGATGTTCAGCCCTGCCTAGAACAGTGAGTTGTTTAGCATGGAATTGCCGTGGGCTTGGGAACCTGCGTACAGTGAGGGAGCTCGTGGAAATCATACGGGCAAAAGATCCCACTGTAGTATTTTTAGCCGAGACGCTTACAGATGATGCAAGGCTAGAATTTGTTCAAAGGAGTATTGGGTTTGATCATAGATGGGTTGTTCCAAGAGTGGGTAGAGGTGGAGGATTAGTTCTTTATTGGAAAGCTACAATGAATTTAAAAGTGGAAGGTGCAAACAGATACTACATTGATGCGGTGATTGATAAAGATAAAGAGAATGAGTGGAGATTAACGGGTTTTTATGGTGAACCGGAGACAGCGAGACGTCAAGAAGCATGGAATAAGCTTAGGGATTTGAACTCAAGACCTGAAAAGCCATGGCTTTGCTACGGGGACTTTAATGAAATTATCAGACAAGAGGAGAAAATTGGGGGTGCTAGAAGGCCGTATAATCAAATGCAGCAATTTAGAGAGGTGATTGATGAATGTGGGTTCATGGGCTTGGGATTTGAGGGCTCCAATTATACTTGGAGCAAACACTTTGAAAATGGAGTTTCAATTTGGGAGAGGCTTGATAGATGTTTAGTCAATAATAGTTGGTTTATGAAGTTTGGAGGTTCAAGGGTGTTCCATTTGTCTTGTAATTCATTGGATCATGTTCCAATTCTTGTATCACTTTCGGGTGTGAATACACCTACCCAAAAAAAAAAAAAAATTCGATTCGAACAAATGTGGCTCTTAAATTCCAGTTGTGAGGAAGTGGTAGTTTCGGCTTGGGGTAGTGGAAGTGAAATTGGTGTAGAGGGTGACATACTTAGAAAAGTGGAGAAGTGTGGGAAAAAATTGGGGCAATGGGAAAAAAATGTTTTTGGGAATGTGAGATTGGAATTAAGTCGTTTGAAAAAGGAGCTAGCTAAAGAAGAGAGGATAGCCATGGTTAGTGGGAACAATTGTAGGGTAAGACAAATTAAAAAGGAGAATGAGGTATTGCAAGATAGGGAAGCTACAATGTGGGCTCAACGATCACGAATTCTATGGGCAAATGAGGGGGATAAAAAATCCAAATATTGTCATAGTTGTGCCACAAAAAGATTCAGGAACAATTCTATGGAAGGCATTAGGGATTTGGGGGGTGTGTGGAGAACTAGTCAGGAGGATATTGGGGAAGTTATGGTGAACTATTACAAATCTCTTTTCACTTCAACAGATGGGAGGGTCTCCACAAGCATCTTAGATTGTGTGCCCACAGTGATTGATGAGGAGATGAATGAAAGTTTATGTAGAGATTTTGAAGCAAGTGAAATAGCTACTACCCTCAAAGAAATGGCGCTCCTCAAGGCTCCTGGTCCGGATAGCATGCCTGCACTCTTTTATCAACATTTTTGGGGCATGGTAAATCATGATGTCACTTCTTCCATCTTGCCATGGTTGAACTCAGGTACTATACATAATCCCCTAAACCATACTTTTATCACTCTTGTTCCAAAAATAAACTCTCTTGAATATGCTCACCAATTCCGCCCAATCAGCCTATGTAATGTCCTTTACAAAATTTATTCCAAAGTTCTTGCAAATCGCCTCAAAAAATTACTCCCTTCCATTATCACAGAACATCAATCAGCCTTCACAAAGGGTAGATTAATTTCTGATAATATTTTAGTGGCCTTTGAGACTTTGCATAGTTTACAAAACTATAAGGGGGGTAACTATGGTTATATGGCACTAAAATTGGACATGAGTAAGGCGTATGACCGGGTGGAGTGGTATTATTTAGAGGGGGTAATGAGGAAGAAGGGATTTAGGGAGAGGTGGATAAATCTTGTTATGGGTTGTGTGAAAACAGTATCGTATTCAGTCTTGGTAAATGGAGAACCATGTGGGATGATTTTTCCTACAAGGGGGATTAGGCAGGGAGACCCACTCTCCCCCTTCCAATTCCTTCTTTGTACGGAAGGGTTGAATGGTCTTATTAAAAAGTCGGAGTTGCAAGGTGATATCCATGGCTATTCTCTTTGTAGGAGGGGTCCAAAACTAACACATCTACTTTTTGCAGATAATAGTCTTATTTTTTGCAGGGCCACAATGGAGCAATGTGATAATGTCTTGGAGATACTAAAACAGTATGAAGAAGCTTCAGGTCAAAAAATGAATAGGAGCAAAACTTCCTTGTTCTTTAGTAAGACTACTCCGGAGGTGGTGAAGCATGGAATCAAGGTAGCCTTAGGTGTTCCAGAAATCTTGCACTATGAAAAATACCTTAGGCTACCCTCCTTAGTTGGGAAGGGGAAAAAAGAAAGTTAGGGATTTGTTTACACATGAATAAGCCATTTTGTGATTTTTTTTTTTTTTTTTTTAAGGTATTAGACATTCTAAGCTAAAAGAAGGCAAGCATTTGAATTGAGGCCAACTCTAAGAAGCAAAGCCTCATTGACTCAACAAATCATTTATATAATGTGGATTGCCAAGTCATTTTTTTTGTCCATATTGAGTAATTCAGTAATAGACTACCATGCCTCATACAATGCAAAGGCTCTTCAACCAAAGTCAAACTTGAGCTTATAATTCCCTAAGTCATAATATACACACAAGGGACAAACAGAAATTTCTCTAGTTAATCAGATTAGAAAAAGCAAATAAAATCTGTCATGTTATTCCACGGGAAAGTCAGCAAAGCTTTAGTGTAGAAAAATTACCATATTGATGATAATGTGAACAAAAGTACTCTAGCAAAAGACAAATGTTACCTATCATGTAAATCCCATCCAGAGATATTGCCCACTTCTTTCAAAGCAGCTCCATGCTTGCACATCCTCTTTGTTAATCTTGGGATCTTTTTCATGCTTCTCAAAGGCTTCAGCAAGAGTACCCGTCTGGTTCCGTACATCGGAGGGATCAACATGGTAAAAGATGGGCAAAACTGTCAACTTGGTCTCTTCTATGCATTCAACGATTTTAGCTAGTTGAATCAAGCACCACCTTGAAGAAAGCATAGTTTGTTGAGAGAACGATGATTGCATACTTGGACTCTTCTATTGCTTTCAAGAGCTGTGAAGAAATATACTTTCCTTGCTCAAGTATCTCATCATCATCCCTGAAGGTGATAATACCCTTTTGTCTCAAAGCAACATAGAGATGGTCTGTAAAATTCTTGCAGGTGTCAACTCTGCAAAAACTAAGGAACACATCGTATTTCAAAGAGGAAGAAAAAGAAGAGGAGGAGGAAGCTGTTTGAGTGGACATAGAAGGATATGGAAGAAATTGGATCAAGGACCAAAAATTTCAGTCACTGAAAAAAAGAAACAAGAAATAGATTTCGGTGCGTAAACTGAAAAGCTGTTGACAGGAAAATCTTAGAAGATTGAAAATTGAGAATTGGGTTAGCTTAGCGTTGAGCTGCAAAGAAAGGAAAGAAGAATAAAGATAAAGGTGAGGTTAGCATGAGGATGATGACATTGCAGACTTGCAGTGCTGGAGAGAGAGAAGGAAAACAAATTAACAAAAGAGATTGTTGGAGTTGGTGCCTTCTTCTTTTTTTTTTTTTTTTTTTTTTTTTTTAATTCACCATTTCGAAATTTGTATCCCACTTTAGACCCAGGAATATAGCTTCTGATGCCTGCCACACATCAACCTTGTTCACATGAAAGTCACCATTAAATGAGGCCATTAGCACTAGGCAATTATTATGAGAGTATTATATACGAGTTAAGTTTTTCAAGGAATTCTAAACTTCAAAGAACATATGATGCAGGCCAAAAGTAAAGTAACAAGGAAAGTAAAGATAAACCTAAGAATCGGCACTTTAGGGTCACTTGGAATTAGCACCTAAGGCATTATCCAATCTGAATTCATTAATCATGTCTATCTTTCCAATACAAATAAACTAGGCTCATATATAGAGCTAGAGCTCTCAAGAAATAAAGAGATTGTAAAAGATAACATCTAATGAAAACTAATCTTAATTGAACTCAAATACTAATCCCTATCTAATCTCAAATCTAATCCCTATCCGAATAAAAGTTTTACAATTATCCAATTTCCTGTGAGATAAATACAAAAATCTGAAAATGTAAAATTCTAAAATAATTTTGGTTTTGCTCTTGCATTAACATAGTTGCATCCTATGCGAGAAAGATTAACTAGCTTAATTGGCATTTGAGTGCAGATTAATGTTGCATCTTGTGCATTTGCTATTGTGTTTCCACTTTAGCATGTATGCTCTTTGCATCTAATTTGATGAAGCTAGTAATGGACACACATTCTCACGTTAAATTTCATAATTTGTAGACTTGTGTGATTATGAGTGGTCAATGAAAAGTGGTGGTAAAGGTGTCCATTTATAATTGCACGAGTTAAAAATTATGAAATTGGGGGTGCAATTAGGTGTGTCCTAGAATTTTTTCAAATTTGTTTGCTTGGAAGTTACTGTTTGGACCTGATGGAGTCATGGAAGATTAAAATGCTATTACTTTGCAAATTTATCTATTCAAGAATTATTTTATGGGGTTCTCATGTGTAAGTTCAATTGAAGTGAAAGACGTGCCCTTTTAATGGTCTAAGTATGAGTTGTTTTTGGGGTTAAAACAGTTTTTAATTTAGGTATTTATTTTATTAGTTTATGGCTAGTTTTATACGGAGGGGCAAATCTGTAATTTTTGCAAATTAAGGTATTTTGTAATTTATTTGAGTCTAGAATCTTCTAAAGATATTCTAAGCATCTTAGGTTTATTTACTTTTGGGTCCAAGTTAGTATATATTAAGTTTTATTTATAGTTCTAATCTAGTAGGAATCCTATTACTACTAGTACTAGTACGAGTCTTTATATATATATATATATATATATGTGCTCAGTTTTATTCAAAGAATAGAATGAGTTGATTAATAAAATTTAGTGTTTTGAGCAATAGGTACGTTAAAATAGCTCTAACTTCTTTCTAATTCTTCTTCTCCTAACCCAAAATCCACCGCAACTAAACGTAGACAAATTCCTAATTTCCTACATTTCAGGACCACTTTTCCATACTGTGAGAAAGGAAGAGGAGAAAAACAATTTAGTAGTGAGAAGAGAGAGAAGAGAAAGTGACTGAGAAAGAAGAGAGTCATCACTTAATTAGACTATAAATATGGCTTTTGACATGCCATATCAAACATTGTTCGCAAGAGAGTCTCCTTTAACCATTATCTTCCAAGAAATTGCTCAGTTAGTCTAGGAAAATTGCTTCTAACATGCCACATCAAACAATCAAATCTTGTTCATGAGAAAGTCATCAATAAAACAAGGCCATCAATACTAGGCAAATTATTATAAGAGCCACCGTATATGTGCGTTAAGATTTTCAAGGAATTTTTCTTAAACTTTTAAAGGACATATGTAGTTGCATCCCATATGAGAAAGATTAACTATGTCTAAGTCTATTGTGCATGTGAGTGCGGATTAATGTTGTCTCTTGAGTTCCTCCAATAAATAAAGAACTAAAGAACGATCATTTGCCTCAATAATAATACTATTTGCCTCAATAATAATACTAATGTTGACTATTTTTTTTTTCTTCATGGGAATAAAGTATGAATAAAACGCTACATAATGTTATGACTTATGAGTCCAATTTAAGTATTTAAAAATTAAGGGATAAATAATAAGTGACTAAACTTTAAGTATGTAAATGGTTTTAACAAAAGAAAAAAAGTATGTAAATGATATATATATATATATATATATATATATATTTTTTTTTTAAATGATGTAAATGGTAATTTAATGGAAAGGAAGTCTGCTTACTCAATTCTGATGGATCGGCTATGAGGCATCCTGAGAGAGCTGGTGGAGGGGGGTTGATCAGAGACCATGATGGAACTTGGCTGAAAGGTTTTGCTAGAGGGCGATGGAACTTGGCTGAAAGGTTTTGCTAGAGGGCTCGGGTTCACTAATAGTGCCTTGGCTGAGCTGTGGGCGCTAAGAGATGGGTTAATGCTAGCCAAGGAGATGGGAATTCAGCAATTAATAATTGAATTGGATGCTTTGAGCGTAGTTATGCTTATGAATAATGAATCGGAAAACTTTTTAATGGAGCCTCTCTTAACTGATTGCAGGAACCTTCTCAAAGAATTCCCAAACAAGCGCGTGATCCATGCTTTTCGGGAAGCAAACTAATATGCTGATGTATTGGCTAAATTAAGAGCGCAGTCTTTGTATAGTTTTGCTACTTTTTGTAACCCACCGCCTGTGGTGGAGGCTCTATTGGCCTTTGATAAGGCTAGTTTGCGTTGTAATAAACTTGTGATTTATATCATGGTTTACCGAAAAAAAAAAAAAGGAAGTCTGCTTTGCTGACTTGACAAACCACACATTTACTGCAACAAAATATATAGCAAAAAAGTACTTTTGATAAGGCAGAGCTTTTTTTTTTTTTTTTTTTTTTTTTTGAGAATCTGATAAGGCATAGCTAGATACATTAATTTAGGGATTAAACATTCAGCAAAAGTAAAATCTTAGCTTTGTTAAGTAGCAAAAGGGTAACTCTAAAAGTGGATTAACATATATGTGCACAAATTATGCATGCAATGTTTTTCAACCAAAGTACAATTCGAGCTTATAATTTTTTCCTAGGTTTGTAATAGACAACGAAGGTTGTCATGTGGCCAAATAAAGAAAGTAGCGAAAAATAGTATCAGGAAAAATAGTAAAAACAAATAAACAAAAACAAATTTCTTACTCATCCCGCAAATCCCCAACCAGAGATACCAGCAACATCTGACACAGCATCTTTCCAAGTTTGCACATTCTCAGTGTTTATCAATGAGATGTTTTGCAAAGGCATCCTCAAAAGTCCCCCTCAGTTTGCGCACATCACTAGGATCCACATCATGGAAAACAGGCAGAACTGTCAGCTTCTTCTTGTCCATGCATTCAACGATCTTTGCTAGTTCAGTCAAGCACCAACTTGATGAAGCATAGTCTTTAGAAAAAATAACGACCGCAATCTTTGATTCTTCTATTGCTTTCAAGAGTTCTGGTTTAATGAATGCTCCTCGATCGAGACTTTCATCGTCCCTAAAAATGGTTATGCCATTCCGTTTCAATGCTTCGTACAGATGGCTTGTAAATTTTTTGCGGGTGTCGAGCCTCTAAACTGAGAAAGACATTGTATTCGTATGTCCATCTAGGCGTAGAAGTAGAAGAAGAAGGAAAACATGAGGAGAAGGCGTTTTCTGTGCCCATCGATTCGCTATCGGAAAAATACTAAAGATATGTATTAAGAAAATTATTCAACTAGTAAGAATTAACACATGAAAGGAAAATAAATTGGGGAAGAAGAAATCAGAGCACTGGATGGAGTGTTTGTAAGTGGCAGACAGAGCACTGGTGCCGTCTACTTGCAATTTTCGTGCTCAGAGATAGGAGAAAATTTCTGTCGGAGATCAAAGCTCACAGATCGGAGCTCTCTCTATTTGACGTTGACCACGGTAGAGTACGTTGGCACAGTTGATTTGGGTTGTCTGTAAAGGAGTAGAACCGGGTTGATAGGGAGAGAGAGAGAGACAGAGAGAGAGAGGAAGAAAATTCAGTGCGAAGAGAGGAAGAGAGAGGAAAAAAAGAATTAAGCAAAGCAGAAAAGAGAGACGCAGAGTATTCAATTTGCAAGTGGCCTCAGGCACCATCTTCCGGATTAAAAAGGACTTTATTAAAATTAAATTTCCCTTGTGAGTCAAAGCAGCGTATATGTAAATATAGTGCGTGTCCACACCACGCATGCATCAACAAGGAAACATTGTAGCAATGAAGTAAGAAAAAGACTAGGAAGTCCTGCATACAAATTTATTAGAATAAATTCCGCGTGGAGTAATGTTGGCTCATTGCTGAAGACTGAAGTTAGGTAAGAAACTAATGTAGGAGTTTGCAGAAAAACTACCGATTCGTCAAATTCGACCTGTCAAGTTGGGTCGGTTTTGTGGGTTGGGTTACAAAAAAATTTTTATAGCCTCAGGTTAGGTTTGGATCATAAAATTACAAACCCGCTAAACTCGACCCACCCATATTTAATATATATTTAAATATATTATATATTTAATAATTTTTTTTAAACCAGCTGTGGGCACTTATATATATTATATATATATTTAAATATATATTATATATTTAATAATTTAAAAAAAAAAAAAAAAAAAACCAGCTGTAAAGCAGCACTTTCTCAATTCTCATCTACTAATACTATATATATATATATATATATATATATATATATATATATATATTATATAATTAATAAATTTTTTAAATAACCAGTTTTTCCTATCCTATATAAAAGTCAATTAGTTCACAAAACTCTAGTAAATTACTATTGTTGTTTAGTATTAGTGTTATTTGCCTTTAAGAGTTACATTGATACTAATCTTTGGTTTTTTTAATATATTAATATTTATATTTTTTCTACAATTTAATAATAATAAATAAAAATCAAACCCATGGGTTCAACCCGACCATGTGGATTGGGTTGGATTTTGTGATTGGTTGGGTTGGGTCGAATTTTTTTTTACCACCATGGTGGGTTGGGTCAAAAAATCCTCTCAACCTGACCCAACCCGCCCATGCACCCCCCTAACTAACGTAGCCTCATCCTCCGGGTATCTTCCTATCCAACAACTACTAAATTAAACAATATATATATATATATATATATATATATATTGGTTGTTAAATGTTAATGGGAACTAGCATCATATGAAAGTCTTTGCATGTGCATTGGTCAAGAAAAAGAAGAGACTGTTTGTGTTTGTGTGGTATGGAAGCAATTGGAAATATAGGAACATTTCACATCCCAAAATTCTATCTCATTTTATTTTACCATTTCAAAAAATTACTTTATCAATTATACCATACCATTTTACAATATTCTCAGCATCCCAACTTTATTTTACAATACAACACATTAAAATAATATTTTTACACAATAAAATAATACATCTCAAAACCCAAATAAAAACAAAAACCCAAAACCCGGTGAGAGAGAGAAGAATTGATAAAATAAGTGAATAAAATATTAGTTTTTTTTTTTTAAAAAAATGAGCTACAGTGAATTGCACTATAACACTATTGCAAATTTTTTTGCAATAATTGATTTTTACAACTCCGGAGGTGTGAGGGGTTTTGAGCTTTTATGCTAAATTTTTCCTTGGCATGTCATTCACATAATGTGAATGCTCTTGGTAAATTGCAGGTGTATTGCGAATAGGCACTATCACTATGAAACAGAGGGTCCGGCCTTCACAAATTAAGAATTTTTTTTTAATAGAGTTGGTGTGCAAGTAGCGGCCCTACTATTACACGGTTTGAGTGTCTGACAACTACATAAAACTAAATATTAGTTGTTAATCGGAACTAGCATATGGAATTCTTCGCATGTGCATAGATTATACGTATGCAAGTGACCCTACCCCACCAGCTACTATTTCTTAAAAGATTGATTCTACTGTTAGAAATTATCTTAAAGAGGGATTGGAGTAAGGAAGACTCAAATATATACAACTACTATACCACAACAACAATAAAGTCTTAATCTCAAAATATATACAAAAATATAAAATTGGAGGCCTTGAATAGTAATTAATGGCCTGTTTGAATGGAAGAAAAAAAGGAGAGGGAGTGGAGGAGAGTAGGGTAGTGGTGGTTAAAGATAAACTAATTTTGTACTAAATCTACTCTACTTTACTCTCTCTCCCTCTCCTTCAATCCAAACGGACCAAGATTGCTTGCTGCTGTGTGACACGTAGGATTCATTATCCACTCTCTCCCTTCTTCTTTGAAACCATTTCAGATCGCCAGCTTGGTGGTTTTCCTATTTAAAATGGTTATTTTCACCTGACCACTAATAAAGACATGGTAATGGCAATTGACTAGATGCAATGCCAATATGTGAGTCGGTCTCAATGATCATGGAGGCAGCAGCACTGTTAGTAGATGATATGACAAGAACTTTTTTTTTTCTTGATAGCCAATATGACGACAACTTTGTACAAAAGAAAAGGGGTGGTATCAGAAACCAGTCACAAAGCATGGAGACAACTTATGTTGTCCGACATTGATAACTCGAAATGCAGCATATACCCAAGCTATGCCTAATAGGTTTTTTTTTTTTTTTTTTTTTTTTTTTTTTTTTTTTTTTATCAGAAAAGATATTATTTCAAAACAAACAGTGTTACACAAGGCCCCAAAGGGCACTAAACAGCTTGCGAATGAGCAAGCCTTTGTAACACCAGATACAGAAAGAAGCACAGCAGTACAATCTTCAAGATTACACAAGGCCCCAAGGTACTACGATAATCTAAGCCACAACACGGTAAACACGGAGCATCACAGCACCCTAACGCCAACAGGGTACCAAGACTAATACACAGCAGCAAACACAGACAGCCTAACATGGCCTTTTACACAGAAAAGCAGGGTTAATGCCCCATTTACAACATAGGCACTGAGTCGATTGCTCTACTTTTGCTCTCCACTCTGCCTTTGACATCCCTCTAAATATCCTTAACCATCTGCTCCTATGTTTATCTTCCTTGAGTGGATGACAGCTCTTCTGACATAGATAATACACAGCAGCCCACCAAGCCAATTTTCAAATAGCAGCTTTAAAGCTATTGCCTTTGAGATGAGTGATAGCCCATTCAAAACAATTCCATCCAACTGCATTTAACTTTTGAGATCAAACAAAGCCGTGTTTTAATAGTTGTGAAAGACCCTTTTTTTTCAATGGAACAAAGGGAGATATAGGCTACTCTTTGAGTATGAAATATGAAGTGCCGCAATTTTTTTTTCTTTTTTTATATTGATTCATGTAGTATTTCTACATCTTTGCCATAAGTGTGTGCCTTTAATTTACAGATAATTTTGTAAGAATAAAAATGCAATCATTGACCTTGTTTGATCTTTGGCTCTTGCCATGTCGAGGTCCTATTTTTCAGGATCTGCCTTGTTGCTTGTTGATTCTGTATCATGTTGGTAGCCAATGTTCATAACAGGACAAAACAGGTTGGCAGCAGATGTCATGGTATTCATAGTAAAATCAGTCTTCTGTTGTAGTCATGGGCTATGGCCATTGCAGCAGTGGCAGTAGATTCCCGCTCCTGATAGAACAAATAGTTAAATTTTGGCTGCAAAAGGCAATTACAATCTGCTTCTTCTGAAATTTAAAACTTTAGCAATTCTGCATCCAAATAACTTCTTAAAGCCATGGAAATGCTAACAACCACTACCAACATATAGCAGCTACTGCCAATATATGCATACACAAATTATTGCAAGTGGAACATGCAGGTCTACCATCACCTTTTTTTTTTTGTGGGGTAAAGGTCTATGATTACCTTAACAGGGACTTGATTCAATTTTCAATACAAGAATTAAATTAAACTATACATTCTTTGGAGTTGCTAAGTCTGCAGCAACTGTAGAACACTTAAGTTCATATGTTCCAGACACAAGCCAGTCTACTGAATCTGAAAACAGACTAGGCAATACTGACGTTAATAGAAGACCAATTTGTGTGCAGACACACACAATATAGTATACGACAAAGGATGAAGCTTTTCAATTGTCAATCTTCCAAGCAACACCTCAAACATTATACTTGTAGTTTTAAATCTCTCGATTAAAATAACATGTTCTAAAAATTCCCTTGAAGAAAACCAGAATACAAAAGCTTTAAGAGCCAAGCTGCACTTCCTGCACTTCATACATTACAAATCCAATTCAGTGGTGCTTTTGTCACTGGATCCTGAAATGCAAGCAACTTCAAATTTTAATCACATGACTTTGAGAACAGAAAGCTGTAAAACCAAAGATTTGGAACACATTACAGGAGGTACCAAAAAGAGAGTAATCCATGTGAAGAAAAGCATTCTTTTAAGCTAGGAACAGAAATTTCCTTTGGGGTAGCAACTTGAACCTCAGTTGTCCTTCCATTATGGGTATATTGAGCCACAAGAATTTTCTGGTAGCATGGTAGCATGA
>NW_027070048.1:385790-399689 GCF_002906115.3 Quercus suber
ACAAACATTGCATTATTAAAAATTATATAATGTTTACTATGAATTTGACTATTTTATGGTATAAGTGTTTTAAAACTATTAATTTGATATCTTATGAACTTATATAATCTATTCTCAAGTCTATATAAGTATATTTTATATATTTACACATATAAACATATAATATTATATATACTTAAATTGAGTCTCATGTTCACAAGCTTGTTTACAAATACATTATATGTTTGAGCTTGGCTAGATTTATAGTCGAGCCAAAATTTGGGCTTGAACTTGTCTTGTTCGCTAACTAAACAAACGCATACAAGTTTTTTCCCAAGTCTAGTTCTTGCTATTTATAAACAATTTTGTTCATTTATAGTCATACTAAGACCTCATTAATTTCATTAGACATTGTGAACCTCTAGAGTAACATCATAAGAGTCATTGGGCCACAAGTAGGGGTGTGTATGGGTCAAGTTGAGGGTTTTTTCAACCCAACCCACTATAGTGGGTTAAAAAAAATCCAACCTAACCCACCTAGATCGGGCTGGACAATTTTTTATTTAATTACAATTATTATTATTATTTATTAAATTGAACATTATAACAACACCACCATAAAATAAGAGCAAATTTATAATTTAATAATCTTGAGCATAACAACAAACCAACACAAACTAAATGATGGAAACTTAGAATTTAGATTTTATTTAGGGCCTAGAATAGGAGAGAGAGAGAGAGAGAGAGAGAGAGAGAGAGAGAGAGAGAGGGAATAAGGAGATTGCAGTGAGGAGAATTTAGAGTTTGAGTTTTATTTAGAAAGAGGGGCAAAAAATTAAATATAAAATTGTATATTATATTTTTAAAATTTAAATATATATTAAATATAGGTGGATAAAGTCAGGTCGAGTTAGGTGAATTTGTGAATTTTATAATCCAATCCCAACCCAACATACTATAAAAAAATTTCATAACCCAACCCAATCCACCATCTCTAAAAACTGATCCAACTCGGTGAATTGGGTTGGATTTGGTCGGTTTTGGCTGCACACCCTTACCCGTGACGCCATTTTGTTCCCATCCTTCATTTATATTCAATAAATAAATAAATAAATAAAGATATATACATTTTCCACATTAACTTCTCTAACCTTATAAATTGATGTTTTTATGATTTATCTATTACATAATTTACACCATTTTTTATATTGAAAAATCTTATTGCACACTTACCTACAAACTTCACTACACAATTTTGGTTCGGTTATATGACCATGTGCCTACAGTGATTGTGTAATCCTCTCACTTTACTGACCTTCTGGTATCTTCCCCTCTTTCCCTCATTGGCAAGCGGGTCGGTGGACAGCAATTTCCTAAATCCGTGAACTCACATTTAAAGAGCATATAATTTTTGTAGCTTTTCAGTCACTGCTTCAATTTCCATTTCATCTTCCCTAATTTCATCATTATATTCCTCTCTGCCTCTCTGTTATTCTTCAAAACCAATTTGATTATATTTCCGATGGCTTTTATGGACACAGAAAACGCTTCCTCCTCCTTTTCATCTTTTCCTTCTTCTTCTTCTTCTTCTACGCCCGGATGGAAATACGACGTCTTTCTCAGTTTCAGAGGCACCGACACCCGCAAAAACTTCACAGACCATCTATACCCGGCGTTGAGTCAGAAAGGCATATTCACATTCAGGGACGATGAAAAGCTTGAGCGAGGAACGTTCATTGCCCCTGATTTGCTGTTGTGATTCTCTCCAGAGACTACGCTTCGTCGAGTTGGTGCTTGATTGAGCTAGCGAAGATCGTTGAGTGCATGGAAAAGAAGGGGCTCATAGTTCTGCCAGTTTTCCACTACGTGGATCCTAGTGATGTGCGCAATCAGAGAGGGGCTTTTGCTGAAGCGTTTGTTAAACACGAAGAGCGTTTCAAAGATAACATAGAGGATGTGTACACGTGAAGAGCTGCTTTGACACAAGTTGCTAGTATTGCTGGATGGGATTTACACGATAAGTAAGATTTAATTTCGAATTTAATAATGCTACTTATTATTGTTATCTTAATATCTTCATACAGTCCAAATTTTGTACTTTTAATATTGTTTAATAATAGCCCAAGAGTTAAGGTCCAAATCTGATGACATCCTTTATAAATTTGAAAAAATGGGTTCTTCGTCTTTGAAACTTTGAGCATGACATCTCTGATTTTCTGTCTATATATGATATAGATATTATCTTCCTTGCATGGCTTTTATTAACCCGTTTGAACTCTGCTTCCCATTGATCAATCTGTCTATGTATATATATAGAAACAATCCAAAAAGCACTTCTAGATACGTCTTGCGTAACTGTAGTCACAAAAAATTGCAGAACACACATATAATATAACTTTCCTTTGTTTGGTTGGGAGGAAGAATGGGAGGAACTTATCAAAAAGAAGAAAAGAAGAAGATACAATTAACATACTACAACATGTCTTAGTGAAATAATCTAGAAACAGTTTCAACAAATAAAGAATCATATAAAATCAAATTGTCGCTTTCAAAAGGTTTATTGAAGATTGTTAATTTCTAATTTAAATCATACTTTTCAATCATTCTTGACCAAGACCACTGTACATTTTTTTAAAAAAAATTTATTTGGGGAGGTAGTGACACTATGCATATCACCATCACCCAAATTATTAATTTTTTTCCCCACAACAATGGCTTACTAGTTTATATATTTTTGCAGAACTGCTTAGATAAGCAAAGACAAAAATTTTAAGGCAAATAGTTGGGTCAAAAAGCCCAAATATGTAGTTAGTTGCTTGCAGGTTTTACTAGCTAGAAGTGAGTCCAAAGGGCTCTTCTTTAGAAAAGTTCCTTACATTATCAAAAAAAGATAAAGAGCCCACATACATGTTTTTTTTGGTTTATTTGTTATATCTTTTCGTATTATGGAACTTAGAGTTCTCTTTCCCATAATGCATAAATCTAAAAAATATACATTTGTTGAATCTTTTCTCTCTTTCTAGCCTATGCTAACTCAATAAAATTATTGTCTATCTTCTTTGTAGACATGAGGCAAAAGTTATTGAAGAGATGGTCAGAAAAATACTTGGTAAATTGTATTCTACATACTCAGATGTTCACAAGGATCTTGTTGGAATAAACTCTCGTATGGAGGAAATGGTGAACTTATTAGCCATAGGGTTGAATGATGTTCGCTTTGTAGGAATTTGTGGTATGGGTGGAATTGGCAAAACTACTCTAGCTCGACTCATTTATAACAAACTTCATTATTATTTTGAAGGTAGCAGCTTTCTTGCAAATGTTAGAGAGGAAAGTAAAAAACATGGTCTAGTTCCTTTACAAAAACGACTTCTTGCTGATATCTTCCCTGAAAAGAATATTGATTTTCTAGATGTTCAATGGGGAATCAATATGATAGGGAAAAGATTATGTCATAAAAGGGTTCTTGCCATTCTTGATGATGTGGATCAACTTGATCAATTAGAAGCATTAGTAGGTGAGCAAAATTGGTTTGGTCAAGGAAGCAGGATCATTATAATAACTAGATATCAACATCTATTGATAAGGTATGAATTGGTTAGA
Source organism: Quercus suber (assembly GCF_002906115.3). Classification (NCBI taxonomy): domain Eukaryota; kingdom Viridiplantae; phylum Streptophyta; class Magnoliopsida; order Fagales; family Fagaceae; genus Quercus; species Quercus suber. The sequence goes on from NW_027070048.1 coordinate 389,373, forward strand.
GTTGAAATATACAAGGCTAGGAAACTGACGATGAAGCTCTTCATTTCTTTAGTTTGAAAGCCTTTAAGAAGGATTATCCTTCAGAAGGTTATGAGGTCTTATCCCAGAAGGTTATTTGTTATGCTCAAGGCCTTCCTTTGACTCTTGAAGTTTTAGGTCGATTCCTATTTCGTAGAAGTGTAGATGAATGGGAAAGTGCACTATGTAGGCTAAAAGAAGGTCCTGAAAGACAAATTTCGGATGTGCTTAAAATAACTTTTGATGGCTTGAGGGAAAGAGAGAAAAACATATTTTTAGACATTGCTTGTTTCTTTAAGGGAATGGAAGAAGATCATGTTGTAAATATATTACAAGCTCTCTATGTCAAGCCAAAAATTGATATAGTTGTTCTTCTGGAAAAGTCTCTCATAACTATCTCATTTGGAAAATTTTGGATGCATGATTTGCTACAAGAATTGGGTAATGAAATTGTTTGCTGTGAATCCCCTGAAGAGCCTAGCTGATGTAGTAGGTTGTGGCTTTCAGAGGATGTCATTCATGTATTGAAACGTAATAAGGTAAGATGATTATGTAGGCTCTCAAGCTTTCTTGTGGTATATATTTATGAAAATTCAAATAAGTTTTTGATAATCTCTATAGCTATACACTCACTAAACTCCTACGGTTTGAGGTGGGGGACGGTACTAGAGTGAAGTTTTGGAAGCATGTGTGGTGTGGAGATTGTACCCTCATAGAGGCTTTTCCAGAACTTTACTGTCTTAGTAGGGCAAGAGATGCTTCGGTGGCAGAGGTGATGGGTTGGTCTGGTGGGAGGATTCATTGGGATGTTAGATTTCGTTGTCCACCTCAGGATTGGGAGCAAGAATCTTTTGATCGGTTTATGGGCATTGTTTACTCTACGACTGTGAGGGAGGTTAGCCTTGACAAAGTTTGTTGGAAACCAGCTAGGAGTAGAGGTTTTGAGGTTAGAGGATTCTATCTTTCTTTCCACCTTCCTAATCTTACTTCATTCCCTTGGAGAATGGTGTGGCAATCGAAGGTAGGAAGGGTAGCTTTTTTCTCATGGTCTGCTTCCTTAGGTAAAATTCTTACAACAGATAACTTTCGCAGAAGGCGTATTATTGTTCTTGATTGGTGCTATATGTGTAAGAGGTGTGGGGAGTCAGTGGATTATCTTCTTCTTCATTGCCCGTTAGCTTTTGAGTTGTGGTCTTTGGTGTTTTGTTTGTTTGGAATTCATTGGGTTATGCCACATAAGGTAATTGAGGTGTTTGAATCTTGGCAAGGTAAGTTTGGGCGTCATCGCAATATAGGCCTTTGGAGACTAGTGCCGCATTGTTTGATGTGGTGCATTTGGAGTGAAAGGAATGCTAGATGTTTTGAGGGATGTGAACGGTCCTTGCTAGAGATTAAATCTTTTTTCTGTCAGACTCTCCTTGCTTGGAGTGTGGCTTTATCGCATTTTACTTGTTCTTCCATTCCTGTTTTATTTGATCATTGTTATTTTGATTCTTGATTTTTTCCCCCACAGTACATCCCCAATGTACTCGGGTTGGCTACTTTTCTAATAAAATTTTCGTTATCTATCAAAAAAAAAAAAAAGCTATACACTCAATCTTTATTTATTTTCTTAACTAGGGAAAGGAAGTAGTTAAAAGCATATTTCTTGACTCACCTCCAAGAAAAGAGGAACGCTTGAATGCTGAAGCCTTCTTAAAGATGAAAAACTTGAGATTACTTAAAATCAGTAATGTGCACTTTCCTTAATGGCTCAAGTATCTTTCTAGTGAGTTACGTTTTATTCACTCGGATGGATATCCTTTAGAATCCATGCCAACAAGTTTTGAGCCAGAAAAACTTGTTGAACTCATTATGCCTTGCAGCCTTATCAAAGGATTATGGAAAGGAATCAAGGTAAGTTTTTTTTTTTTTTTTTAAAAAGAAAAAGTTATGTTTATAAGGGCTTAATTTTCTCCATTTGATTGGTGTTTTATAACAAAGTTTAGAGAGGTTAAAACTCATTGACCTTCGTGACTCTTGAAACTTGATTGAGACTCCAGACTTCACCAAAGTCCCAAATCTTGAGCAGTTGATTCTTCAACATTGTACAAGATTGTAAAAGATTCATGAATCCCTTGGAGAACTCAAATTGCTTATTCTATTAGATTTGAATGGTTGTAAATGTCTTAAAAGCCTTCCACACAAGATTAGCCTGGAGTCACTTAAAGTTTTTATTCTTTCTGGCTGTTCAAGACTAAAAACGTTTCTAGAGATTGTGGGAAATATGTCATGTTTGTTGGAACTTTATTTGGATGGAACTGCGATAGAAGAACTTCCATTATCAGTTGAGCGTTTAACCGGCCTTATTAAATTGGATCTAAGTGGAAGTGCTATAAGAGAATGGTCCTGCAATTTTCCCCCCAACAATCTTAAAATACTTTCGCTCTCTGGATGTGAAGCACTCTTATCTAAATCATCGAATAGGTTTTTCAACTTTCCTCTAATGCCAAGAAGAAGTACTTGTCCCATGGGCATGTTACAGCGTTCTTTATCAGGCTTATGGTCTTTGACCCAACTGGATCTAAGTTATTGCAATCTTCAAGTAATCCCTAATGTTCTTGGTTGCCTATCCTCTTTAACAGAATTATATCTAATGGGAAATAATTTTGTTGGTCTTCCTAAAAGTATCATTCGACTATCTAATCTAGAATTTCTTTTTTTGAGTGGTTGCACATTTCTTCGATCATTGCCAGAGCTTCCAATTAATATTGGTTATATTCTAGCAGAAGGTTGTACCTCTTTAGAAACATTACCATTAAGACCAGAAGATTCTTTTAAGCCATATCTCTCTCTTTTCAATTGTGTAAAATTGATTGACAATCAAGGCTATGACGACATGTTGTTAACAATGCTAAGACATTACTTTCAGGTCTCTCTCTCTCTCTCTCTCTCTCGTGAAGTTCTAAACATCTTGATTTGTGTGTTTCAGGGCAACTTTAAAGCGACACCTGGATATGATATGATTATTCCTGGAAGTAAAATCCCAAAATGGTTTAGTCATCATAGTGAGGGGGCTTCACTGAATTTGCAAGTGCCTTCATTATTATGTAATAAATTGATGGGGATTGTTCTGTGCGTTGTTTTTGCACTCCGTGAGCATCATCCACTTGACCTAATTGATTCAGCAAATTGGGGGTTTATTAAAATTACGCATCAGTTTACCTGTTCCTTTAAAGTCAATGGATATGACAAACCCAATAAAAAAGACTATTTTTTTTTTCCGAACAATATAGTAAGATTGAATCGAATCACCTTTGGCTGAGTTATGTTCTCCCCCCCCCCCCCCAAAACTTTAACCAGGCGGAGGAATTAAGTCAAATTGATGCCAATGGATTTAATCAGATTGAGTTTGAATTTGAAACCTTCGGTCCAGGAGTGGAGATAAAGAAATGTGGGGTCCATTTGGTATTCAAGGAAAATATTGAAGATTGCAACCAAACTATGGCTCAGTGCCGCAATAGCAACATCACTCCTTATGAGGATGAATTTGATGATTCAAAAAATAAGCGTAGGCTTAGCCATGATGACTATGATGTGGCTGGACCTAGTGAAGAAGGTAGCTTTAATGACCTACTGCACCCAAAGAGAATACGGCTCCCTAATATCATTGAAAGATTTGTGCCACGTTTGGGAAATTTGATTGGGAATTTAAGCACACAGGATGACTTTGATGATGAGAAATCCCAGCAAAATGATAGCTTTGATGAATTCAAAAGGCAAATAAACTTTCTCCTCTGAAATTTTTGTAAGCCACCACCTTGCCTTCTTTCACAGACCTTGGTAGTTGCATATTTCTTTCTTTTTTTATTGATTGGCCATATGTTTGCATTTGTTTTTATATTTCACTTGCAATTTAATTTGCCATGCATGTGGCATTCTCTTTAATTTTTTCTGAGCCTAGCTGTTACGACAAGTGAAGGCCAAAAATTGGTAGAATGTGTATCTTCAAACTGTAGGACATGCTCTTCTTGTTAGTATTATATATAAAACCTTTTCTAGATTTGATTTTTTACAGGTTCTGGGGAGAGTTGAGGCAATGCATGAGTCAGTTTGGTGAACTAAAAAATGCAATGGTGAATTGGTGATGAAGGTAATGTGAACAATTCCTGTGTGTGATTTTCTCTATTATAGATTTGTTGGTTAAGGATACTTTCATTTTTGGTTTCTATGTTCAGTATGTGTCGTTTGTTCATGCAAGATAATTTTTTTGGTGGTTAATTCTCTCATTTGTTGTAAGGAGCCTTAACTGTCTATAATATTTTACCCTCCTAGCCTGCAAGAAGTTAAAATAACATAGCTTTGGTAAAATTCTTCCGTACAAATGATAAATATAGGTTAATGATTACCCAAGTTTCTACTGGCCCTAAGCAGAAAACTAATAGTTTACATGCCTTGGTCTGATGAGCAATCATTGAGCTCGCTTTTAGTGTTAATCCTATCATGCATTAGATAGAATACATTCATTGTGTTTCCAGATTAAATGTATATCGGATGGTGAGTTTTTACTTTTGCAGCTTGGTGACTAACTGGTTTCTGCTATGGTTGCGGGATCGCACAAGAAGATGTTCTTGTGGATTTAGCTGTTTCATTTTAACTCTTCAGAAGATTCCTAGGTATTGAGCTTCTAGACAGTTAATTTAATCAAGGTAGGTAGAGCAAGTGGACATTCTATTATCTGATATTCATGCTGTCAGAAAATACTTGTAGCTCAACATACCCATAATGGAAGGACACTTGAGGTTCAAGTTGCTACCCCAAATGCAAGTTATGTTCCTAGCTTAAAAGAATTCCTTTCTTTACATGGATCACCCTGTTGATGGTACCTCCTGTACTTGGATGATTGGGCATGTTGATATTTATAGATGATGTATCTTTTATCTTTCTTGCCTCAATCAGCAAAATGAGATTCATAGTATTTCTTTAAGTTTCATCCTTTGGGATCCAAATAAATATTGCATATTTCTTTGAGTTCTTCCGAAGTTGATATGGAAGTATCAACTTAAAGTAGTAGAGAGAATACTTAGATATATGACTGTCGGTTCTAATGAGTTGGTGCCCATTTAAAGTAGTTTGATGTTTGTCAATTATCATCCATTAATTCCATGACATGGAAGTATGAATTGATCTCGTCAAACTCTCTCTCTCTGCATTTATTTTTGTTATTATTTTTTGGTTGATTGTATGTTGGAGTTTGGGACATGAGTATTTTATTTTTTATGCACATATATATAAATCTCTTTACAAATTTTGATGCGTAAAGGCTATTACCCAATATTGATCCAACTAACATAAGGTGCTGGAAGCAAAAATCTGGAAATGGTTCTAATTGTGAGATTTTTTTATGAGTGATGCTATGATTATATATAATATTAAGTATATTTAAATAATGTAATTAAGATTTATTTTGTAGTCAATTCTTGATAGTATATATGTGTTAGTAGATGAAGATATGTATTAATACAAATTGAAATTAAAAGCCAAAATACATTATGCACAAAGCTCGCCCAGAATAAGCTGCCCGTAGCTTAATAAGAGATGTCTGAACTATCCAACCATTTGATCTGCGGAAGAGGGAAGAACCTATGACCTTGGTGTTGTACTAAATAATCTTTTCAATAATCTAAATCAATTTATATGTGTTTAAACTTAAATTACATGTAGTTTTTCTCCCAACTCTTTTTTACTTCCTTATGTAACTTATGTTTAGTAGCCATAGAAATAAAAAGAGGGGAAAAAAAAATCTTTGGCAACTGGAAAACAAAAGCTATAGCTGCTTTGAAATTGAAAATTAATTGGTTGAACTTCAAATAATTGTAAGTTACGTTGCTTGGTCCTTGTGATTAAGTGTTAAGGCTTATATCTTCATGGATGAAGTATATGTTGATGTTATATTGTGAGGAGCTCTTGAGTTTCTTTCAAATATGGTAATTTTGGGTGAGCAACCTGAACAGCCCATGTTAACTTATAAAATTCTCCCTCCATGCTCTTAAAGCTGGCTCATAGGTATCAATCATGACCAATTTGCTACAAAGATGAATTGGTTACCTCTTACCAAAGAAATTTCTCTATTTATATATTAATATTACAATATACCAAGTCTATGACAGAGAGTCTATTTAAAAGAGAGTTTAAAAGATAGAATGCTAAAGAAAAGCTAGCCATGAGTGGACCTCCCCCATTTTGGATACAATAAGAAACTGAGGAAAGTACAACTTAGGGGAGGTTAGCACAAAAGACCTTTATTGTATATTGCTCTACCTTGAGGTATGTTGTCACTTTTTCACACCGAAATGTCGAAATAAGAACTTGTTTGCTTTTCAGGATCCAGTGACAAAACAACACGGGGGAATTGGATTTGTAACATATGAAAATGCAAGTGGAGATCGAGTAGCTTTTGTATTCTGGTCTTGTTCAAGTGAATTTGTAGAATACATTGTGTTAAGCAAGAGATTCTAAACAATAAAGATAGCGTTTCAGGTGTTGTTTGGAAGATTGATAATTGCAGAACTTCATCGTTTGTTGTATTGATCTTCCATTTGACCTCATAGTATGCCTGGTATTTTTTCAGATTTAGTAGACTGGCCATGTTTGAAACACATGAATTTAAAGGTTCTACAGTTGCTGCAGACCTAGGGTCTCCAAAGGTGCGCTGCTTCTTGTATTTGGAATCAAAACAAGTCTCAGTTTTAAGGTGATGGTAGACCTGCATGGTATTTGGTGTGGTAGTATAAAATTTAAATCTGGACTTCAAAAAAATTGAAAAAATTGATTTGTAAATCCTGAAAATTTTCAAAATTTAAAAATTGAATTAATTATTTTTTCAGTTATATTGTTGATGATTTTGTTATGTTTGGTTGATTAGAAAGTTGTGGAAATTTTTCCTTTCGAATTTGGTCCAGAGTGTACCCGGGAAGTGGGCCTGTAATAGTTGAATCTTCTTCTTCATCTCTTTTTTAATTATATTTTTGAGCCCCAAACCTCCCTCCCTCTTTGTCACACATATTAAATTCCAAGCTACTTAGTACGAGTTATCATTTCCACTCCATCAGAATCTGCTAAATTGCTGCTCAATTAACACAATGACTTTCTTAGGCAGTATGAAGATGTTAGATCAGTATACTTGTATGCTCCCCAAGAATTGATTCTTGCATCTTGGGCCTAGTTTTCATCGCTTAATTTCGTATAATGCCATTTTATTTAACAAGAAGGAGTGGTTCTAGTTGAGTCAACATGTATTTGAGTTTAGATCAATCTAAACATGATGTTTTAAATTATTAGAAGTTGGTTCATTTCTATGATGGAGAACATCTTCATAAGGAGTGATGCTTCTGTCTGTTGCTGTAGCGTGTCAGAATTTGTTTGTGATCTTTAGAGACATGCTTGAATACCAAACCCTCCCAGCATTTCTTAACCTCCAAGCCTGGACTTACAATATCTCGTAGCCCTTCAATTGTCATTGTGTATGGAGCATCAACAATACAACTATAAAAAAAAAAAAAAATTCAATTTTCAGATTTTGAAAGGGTTGATGTAGTGAGAGGGAAGAAGGGTCACATGACTGCTCTAAGAGAAGGAGACCTCTCTCCGAAAGAAAGGACTCAATTTTCTTCTTTCCATTTGATTTTGAATAATGCCAATACAGAACAAATCAATTTCCATGAAGTGCAAATAGCAACGAGAAAAAACTATGCAACCAATTAGTTCCAAGAAAAGCCTCCAAGAAGTCACTAATTTTCAATTTTCATCCCTGCATAAGTTTGGCAGATACCATATCTGAACATCTTGATTTCAGCTATTACTAGTGCTGCACATTATTGAATTTCTGGTATATAGATAAGGTGGTAATAAAAGCATGACTCTGCAAGCAAGCCCATTTTAAACCTTGAACAAACCCAAGAAGGTTTAACAACACTTGTAATTACATGCTGCACGGCCATGGTTTAAGCATTTAGGAAAAAGTTGACAAGAAAAAAGATACAGTAATATTTTCATAAGCTAACATTCCACACCATTCTTAATTAAACTAGATACAAGTCAGCTACTTTTACCTTGGGAAGATACACGTCCAAAACATGGCCAAACTGACTGGAATGCAACCGCACATTATTAAAGTAGCTTCAATTGGAATACATCCTATNAGGAGAACCAGAAAACGCAAAGATGCTTGGGAAATTGAATGTAGTCATAGCATCTATGCGGCAAAGTTCTTTGGCTGCCTCATTTACTGAGGTATGTTCAATAGACCGCCAAAGAACCAAAACATTAAGAATATTAAGAACTGTGGTTTTACCAGCATTGAGTTCAGTGTAAGTGTGGTTTCATTAAATGATGTGGGTAACAGCTATCAGGGGAAAATTGGAGTTTTTCTTTAATTTTTTTGCCATATAAGCCATTAAATGAAAGCTTTTCTTTTGTTTATGGTGGGGAGGTAGAATATGCCCCAAATTTATATCCAAAAAATTAATAGAACTAAAGGAAAAAGGAAAAATCCATGAATTCATGTATTCCTAACTCTTGAATTAAAAAATGAAAAGGTGATTGTTTTAGTCTTTAGAAATTAAAAAAAAAATAATAATAATAATAATAAAGAGATTTACTTATATAATTTGGAAACATATGCTTTAAATGCTCTTAAAGTTAATGAGTCATATTTAGCAAATAAATAAATAAATAATAAAAGAAAAAAATACATTAGTAAATTAAATGATGTTTTTTAATTTCTTTTTAAATATGAAGGGCACGTTAATTAAAATTTGCCCATAATTTAAAATTCTTATTTATATTTTTTTATATATATGAAGGTTGCATAAGTACAATAATGACTGATTTACAATTTAAATTGAAAAATAAATAAAAGATGCCTCTATCACCCCAAATGAATGTAGAATGAACTAATGTTAAGGAAAAATGACTAGAAGTTCTTTTTTTTCAAAGAAAAGGTGACCAAAGGTAGGAGCTTATGGGAAATTCCTACGCTTTCTGAGTGTAACTGGAGATGGAGGAAAAATTAAGGACATATTTTATCATTTATGGCATGGCCACTAGCATCCGAATTCGTCATTACTGCAAGCTTACAGACAGGGTGTAGCATGATGCACTTGTTGGACTTATGCTAGATCAAAGAATTTATTTTGAATCACTAGAGATGTGTAAAGGTTCAAATATATCAACACATATATTTACTCTGTTGAACTACTTCAATATTAGCAAATACAATTGTATTGCTAATCAGTAGTCAATAAAAAATTCTCTTCCAGTCCTAGATTGGTACCCAAAAAAAGATTACAAATGCATAAAAATTCTTTTATAGCTTAGTTGACCATAACTTTTATAATAATAAAAAATCAACAACCATGTGCAGAAATACTATGTGGGTGTTCTGCAATGTTTCTGACAATGCAGAAAACTTTTTTTTTTTGGTGCCTAAAGTTTCTAGATGGGAAAAACTGTTAACTTGGTCTCTTCTATGCATTCAACGATCTTAGCTAGTTGAATCAAGCACCACCTTGAAGAAGCGTAGTTTGTTGAGAGAACGATGATTGCATACTTAGACTCTTCTATTGCTTTCAAGAGCTGTGAAGAAATATACTTTCCTTGCTCAAGTATCTCATCATCATCCCTGAAGGTGATAATACCCTTTTGTCTCAAAGCAGTGTAGAGATGATTTGTAAAATTCTTGCAGGTGTCAACACTGCAAAAACTACGGAAAACATCGTATTTCAAAGAAGAAGAAGAAGAAGAGGAGGAGGAAGCTGTTTGAGTGGACATAGAAGGATATGGAAGAAATTGGATCATTTATAACCAAAAATTTCAGTCACTGAAAAAAGAAACGAGAAATAGATTTCGGTGCGTAAACTGAAAAGTTGTTGACGGGAAAATCTTAGAAGATGAAAGCAAGTGAGGTTGAAAATTGAGAATTGGGTTAGCTCAGCGTTGAGCTGTAAAGAAAGGGAAGAAGAATAATAAAGATAAAGGTGAGGTTAGCATGAGGATGATGACATCGCAGACGCAGACTTGCAGTGCTGGAGAGATAGAAGGAAAACAAATTAACAAAAAAGATTGTCGGAGTTGGTGCGCTTTTTTTTTTTTCTTTCTTTCTTTAATTCACTACTTCGAAATTTGTAAAATGTGTGGTTTGTCAAGTCAACAAAGCAGTCTTCCTTTCCATTAAATTACCATTTACATTATTCTTAATATATATATATATATATATATATATATATATATATATATATATATATATATATATATCTAATA
>NW_027070048.1:403219-451901 GCF_002906115.3 Quercus suber
AATTAGTTCCAAGAAAAGCCTCCAAGAAGTCACTAATTTTCAATTTTCATCCCTGCATAAGTTTGGCAGATACCATATCTGAACATCTTGATTTCAGCTATTACTAGTGCTGCACATTATTGAATTTCTGGTATATAGATAAGGTGGTAATAAAAGCATGACTCTGCAAGCAAGCCCATTTTAAACCTTGAACAAACCCAAGAAGGTTTAACAACACTTGTAATTACATGCTGCACGGCCATGGTTTAAGCATTTAGGAAAAAGTTGACAAGAAAAAAGATACAGTAATATTTTCATAAGCTAACATTCCACACCATTCTTAATTAAACTAGATACAAGTCAGCTACTTTTACCTTGGGAAGATACACGTCCAAAACATGGCCAAACTGACTGGAATGCAACCGCACATTATTAAAGTAGCTTCAATTGGAATACATCCTATGAAAAGCCTCTCCCCCACTTAGCAGCTGAACTCATCAATGGCTTAACAGCACAGTCATCAGCAGAAGCAGAACCAACCACCATTTCTGGAGGCAGGTCCTGTTTACTTCGGCAAGATAATGGCCATTTCCCTGGCATCTGCCCAGTTACATGAGCATGATCTGCAGGAGACGATCTGCCCAGTTACAATAAGGACATCCTTAACGAGTGTAAGCAGAACTATCGATGTCCTGTAAAATGGAGCACCTAACCAGAAAACGCAAAGATGCTTGGGAAATTGAATGTAGTCATAGCATCTATGCGGCAAAGTTTCTTTGGCTGCCTCATTTACTGAGGTATGTTCAATAGACCGCCAAAGAACCAAAACATTAAGAATATTAAGAACTGTGGTTTTACCAGCATTGAGTTCAGTGTAAGTGTGGTTTCATTAAATGATGTGGGTAACAGCTATCAGGGGAAAATTGGAGTTTTTCTTTAATTTTTTTGCCATATAAGCCATTAAATGAAAGCTTTTCTTTTGTTTATGGGTGGGGAGGTAGAATATGCCCCAAATTTATATCCAAAAAATTAATAGAACTAAAGGAAAAAGGAAAAATCCATGAATTCATGTATTCCTAACTCTTGAATTAAAAAATGAAAAGGTGATTGTTTTAGTCTTTAGAAATTAAAAAAAAAAAAATAATAATAATAATAATAAAGAGATTTACTTATATAATTTTGGAAACATATGCTTTAAATGCTCTTAAAGTTAATGAGTCATATTTAGCAAATAAATAAATAAATAATAAAAGAAAAATAATACATTAGTAAATTAAATGAGTGTTTTTTTAATTTCTTTTTAAATATGAAGGGCACGTTAATTAAAATTTGCCCATAATTTAAAATTCTTATTTATATTTTTTTATATATATGAAGGTTGCATAAGTACAATAATGACTGATTTACAATTTAAATTGAAAAATAAATAAAAGATGCCTCTATCACCCCAAATGAATGTAGAATGAACTAATGTTAAGGAAAAATGACTAGAAGTTCTTTTTTTTCAAAGAAAAGGTGACCAAAGGTAGGAGCTTATGGGAAATTCCTACGCTTTCTGAGTGTAACTGGAGATGGAGGAAAAATTAAGGACATATTTTATCATTTATGGCATGGCCACTAGCATCCGAATTCGTCATTACTGCAAGCTTACAGACAGGGTGTAGCATGATGCACTTGTTGGACTTATGCTAGATCAAAGAATTTATTTTGAATCACTAGAGATGTGTAAAGGTTCAAATATATCAACACATATATTTACTCTGTTGAACTACTTCAATATTAGCAAATACAATTGTATTGCTAATCAGTAGTCAATAAAAAATTCTCTTCCAGTCCTAGATTGGTACCCAAAAAAAGATTACAAATGCATAAAAATTCTTTTATAGCTTAGTTGACCATAACTTTTATAATAATAAAAAATCAACAACCATGTGCAGAAATACTATGTGGGTGTTCTGCAATGTTTCTGACAATGCAGAAAACTTTTTTTTTTTGGTGCCTAAAGTTTCTAGATGGGAAAAACTGTTAACTTGGTCTCTTCTATGCATTCAACGATCTTAGCTAGTTGAATCAAGCACCACCTTGAAGAAGCGTAGTTTGTTGAGAGAACGATGATTGCATACTTAGACTCTTCTATTGCTTTCAAGAGCTGTGAAGAAATATACTTTCCTTGCTCAAGTATCTCATCATCATCCCTGAAGGTGATAATACCCTTTTGTCTCAAAGCAGTGTAGAGATGATTTGTAAAATTCTTGCAGGTGTCAACACTGCAAAAACTACGGAAAACATCGTATTTCAAAGAAGAAGAAGAAGAAGAGGAGGAGGAAGCTGTTTGAGTGGACATAGAAGGATATGGAAGAAATTGGATCATTTATAACCAAAAATTTCAGTCACTGAAAAAAGAAACGAGAAATAGATTTCGGTGCGTAAACTGAAAAGTTGTTGACGGGAAAATCTTAGAAGATGAAAGCAAGTGAGGTTGAAAATTGAGAATTGGGTTAGCTCAGCGTTGAGCTGTAAAGAAAGGGAAGAAGAATAATAAAGATAAAGGTGAGGTTAGCATGAGGATGATGACATCGCAGACGCAGACTTGCAGTGCTGGAGAGATAGAAGGAAAACAAATTAACAAAAAAGATTGTCGGAGTTGGTGCGCTTTTTTTTTTTTCTTTCTTTCTTTAATTCACTACTTCGAAATTTGTAAAATGTGTGGTTTGTCAAGTCAACAAAGCAGTCTTCCTTTCCATTAAATTACCATTTACATTATTCTTAATATATATATATATATAATATATATATATATATATATATATATATATATATATATATCATTTACATAACTTTTTTTTTTGGTTAAAACCATTTACGTACTTAAAGGTTAGTCATTTATTATTTATCCCTTAATTTTAAATACTTAAATTGGGCTCATAACATTACGTAGCGTTTTATTCGCACTTTATTCTCATGAAGAAAAAAAAAATTATTTAATCAACATTAATTAGTATTATTATTAAGGCAAATGATCGTTCTTTAGTTTTTTATTTATTGGAGGAACTCTATATGCAACATCAATCTGCACTCACATGCACAATAGATTTAAGCGTAATTAATATTTCTCATATAGGATGCAGCTACATATGTCTTTTGAGGGTCTGTTTGGGAGTTCATAAAGGAATAGAATGGAATGGAAATGAAAGAAAAGAATAATTTTAGAATATTCTTCACTTCCCTTGTTTGGAAGTTTTAATGGAGGAATGGAAAGTTCATTTTCTTATTTGGAAGTTTAAGTGGGAGGAAATGAATGGGTATGAGGAAACACTCGTGTTGGGTTCTAAGACTTTAGGTTTAAAGGTATTAGAACTTCAATTTATAATATTGTCAAACCATGATCAAAATGTTTTTAGTCTTTGTTTTAGACTTTTTTTTTTTTTTTTTTTTTTTTTTTTTTTTTTTTTTATCATTTTGGATAATTCAGAAATTATTATTGATATGAAACACACCAAAACAATCAGAAACACTTGAAACACTGAGACTTTAGCTAGTCCACTACAACAAAGGCATCTGCCCTGACATAAACTCCTTTCTCAACAATTCAAACAGTGTTATATCATCCCAACCCAGTTCTACACAGAGACGCGAGTCTTTAGACTAAACTACAGCACCTGATTAGTGCTAATCATACCCAACATCGTGTTTTTACAAACAAAACAATCACAAACCCAGCTACTAGCAAACTTTTAACTGGAGGTCATGAAGGACAAAACAAGGCACAAACCAGTTACGACGGAGAACTCTGTCTAGGATAAAGTTGCAGCCGCTTCCTTTAAACATCAACCTAAACTTGACATCTTTTCTCGAACTCTTCATATGCTTTCCGCTGTTTTGACCTCTCCAAGAATTCTTGAGTTTCTCTGAGGCTCTTTCCTTTGATACTCCAGCTACCCACACGAGTGCCTATTAGGCCCAAGCACGTCCCAATGCCAACAAGAGGCATATCATGATGACATCTAGGACACACCTCTACCCAAGTATCCTATGTACTTTTTGAGAAGCATACTCAGCTAAAATTTCATCAACAAATGTCACAAAATCCCCTATGACATGTCATTCTTTCATCCTGAAGAAAAATACATCATGATATTAGTCAAGCCAAAAACATATGGGCAACACCCAAAAGGATGTGATACATACTACTAAGCATATGCAATTACAGTACAAAATCAGTTTACATGATGTGCAAATAGCAACGTGAAAAAACCATGCAATCAATTAGCACCAGGAAAAGCCTCTGAAGAGTTACTAAATTTCAATTTGCATCCCAGAATGAATTTTGCAGAATATTTTTCATTTGTTTTCCATTTAGTGCTACCTCTAAGTGTTCAATCATGCGTTCATTTTCCGCCTTGTAGTCACATCTCAACATCTTAATTTTAGCCATTACTAGGCTTGTGCAATTTTGAATTTTTGCTATATAGATAAGGTGGTAAAAGTATCTTTCGGCAAGCAAGCCCATTTAAAACCTTGAACAAACCCAAGAAGGTTTAATAACACATCCAATTACATGCTGCATGGCCATGGTTTAAGCATTTTGAAACAGTTGTCAAGAAAAATGATGCAATAAGTAATATTCATCAGCAAACCCACTACACCATTCTCAATTAACCTAGATGCAAATCCACTACTTTTACCATGGGAAGATACAATTCCAAAGCATGGCCAAACTGACTGAAATGCAATTGCACATTATCCATAGTTGCTTCAATTAGAATACATCATATGAAAAGCCTCTTTCCCCACTTAGCAGCTGAACTCATCAAAGGACAGCACAGTCATCAGCAGAAGCAGAACCAACCACCATTTCTGCAGTCATCAGCAAGTCCTCTTTACCTCCAGAAGATAACACTCAATTCACTGGCATTCGCCCGGTTACATGAGCATGATCTGCAGGAGACACAGTGGCAACAACAATCTGCACACCCCTCGCCCCCCAAACAAAAAAATTGACAGCTTGAGAGCCAATATATTAGCATAACTCTAATTTACAGCAAGGACATCCTTAATGACTGTAAGAAGAACTAATTGATGTCTAGGAAAATGGAGCACCAAATTAGAAAACACAAAGATGCTTGGGAATTAATTGAAAGTCAGAGCATCTAAGAACAATGTTTCTTTGGCTGTTTCATTTACTGAGGTATGTTTAAAAACCCACCAGAGAACCAGAACATTAAGAATGTCAAAAACTGTGGTTTGCTTGCATTGAGGTTTGTATAAAGCTTCTCATTCTATCATTTTTCCTTAATTAAAAAACCATTGTTTAAATTTAAGAAAAATAAATAATACATAAGGGCTCATATAACTTTTGAAAATATATTTTATAGTGCAGGTTGAGATACAGAGAATAGTACAATCATGCACATGAGATCTATCAACACAATTCCAAATTGGGACATTGTCCCATTAAAATTTCTGTGGACACCAGCATTGTACCCAATCCCACACGGATCATATATACAAGCAGTATGCTTCTCTCATATGTTACTTCCATGACCAGTTAAATGATGTGAAGTGTTGGCAATCACATATTCTAATTTATTTTTCTTTTCTATCTGTGCCAATCTAATTCAACTATAACCTACAAACAACAATCATCATGAACCTCATAAGTTTTAAATGTTTATGATGTTTATCCAAAAGAATAGAAAGCATATACATATGGCAATGTTAATCTATCAATTTCTGAAGTAAGGTTGCCCATTTTGCAATAAAATTTCCCACGTTTAAAAATTTTAAACTTCAAATCTTCAATAATCAACATCCACATCCAACCAATAATTAATCAGTAAGCCAGAATGCCAGAGTCAACTTGATTGACCAAAAACTATATATGATCTAAAATCAAATTGTGATGTCCTTAATAGAAGTGCACAAATCTAAAATCAAATCAAAAAATAAACGACAGATCATTTAGGACAGATCTAAGTTTGGAAATTTTGATTTACAGGGAAATTTAAAACAAATAAATATTTCTGAAAAATGAGGCAGTGTTAATGTGGGTAAAAGGCATGGAAAAGTAATTTCTCACCAAATCACAAAGAAAAGTAAAAATAATTGAGATCTTTTATATAAATTTATGACAGAAGGAAGAGCACAGATGTAATGAAGGCAGCAGTGTGAGTAGTGGAAACATTATTCTAAAACTTGTTTTCCCTCGTCTTTAAGAATGGGATCAAGGGGTTGTCTCAGTCTCTCAAGGTCAAATTCCTCTTTAGAGCTTTTAGTTCTACTAGGTCTTGCCTCATAATTACAGTTTTGCATTTTTTTTTTTTGGGCTAATATCAATCATCAATTGACAAATGAGACCCCAATTATCAGATAAAGAGGCCACGCAATGCCTTATTATTTTCTTAAACTCTACATATCACCATGTTGTTAGAAGAGTAAGCCTACGCTTCTGCACAATCAAGGTTGACTAATTTCTAGCAATTGAATCCTCAATGCTAGAAATTGATGCTTATGTATTTTCTGGTAGTCCAGCCTTTTTTTTATTCTGTTAATATTTTTCAAGGAGTAATGAGCTCATAGTATAATCATGATTCAATTTATTAAATGCCAAACTCCCTTCCAAGGTGAAATTGAACCAATTAGAATCAGAAAGCCCCTAATTAAAATCTAGAATCACAATAAGAAATTGCATACATAAGCACTAACAACCAATAGCCCAGCCCCCTTCTCACAGCCTGAAGACCTTCCACCTCAGCCAAGCCAAGGAGCACACAACTGCATTACTATACAACGTACCAGCCATATAAACTAGAAAAATTGCCTCAAACTTAAATACAGCCCAAAACTGAACATCAAATTACAAAACCAACATGGTAAATAGTATCTTACCTGCTGAACCAGAGCCACCGTAGGGGCAAAAAGATGCATCTTCTTCCTTGGGCTTCCTTATCAAGTGACTCAGCTTGTGTATAAGCAGTAAAGCAATGTGGGTCTTCCCACAAACTGTCCCCAAATAAACAATTATATTCTCCTCCAAAGGTTTCTGGCACTGCTTACCATCATAAAAAACATATATACAAAACAACATAACCTACAATAAGTTATACTTTCTTAGTAAAAAATAAAAAATAAAAAAGCATTTTATGTTAAGGAAAGAAATTTCTAGCAAAGCCAAACACAACTGGCTTGCTGGAGCTGTGCTTATGTGTTCTGAAAACAAAACCATAAGAAAGCATAAACACTAGAATTTTGTCACTTGTCCAGTTCCTATGAAAAATACAGGATAAGAAAACAAAATTTATATGTTTCAAAAGAAACCCAAAAAGTTGAAAACTCAAGAACTAAGCCCAGCACCACTATTTCAACCCCATATTAGTCAAGCATTATGATTCCCCGAAACTAAAACATCAAAACGAGATAAAATTCAAAGTTTGTAACCTTTCTACATTAATTTTCCTCAAGTTTCCTTGCAGCCAAACAGAGAAATAGTCACATACAGAAAAACAAATGTTTAGATGAATATGTATACATACACATGCTTTCAGGTGATCTTTGTGGGATCATTTTTGATCTTTTGAGCTTCTGAAACCAGTTCCACTCCATCATCATCATCAGCCTAGACCCCAGAGACACCCAAAGACCATGTAGTGGTGGCAGTAGCACCAAAACCCGTACTACTGGCAGTAGGACGATCATCCCTGCTGTCAAGCATTCCATGGCCCATTTATCTGATCCTGGTTTCTGAATGACAAATTAGACGATGAGACGTTTCTAATTCCAAATTGTCAAGAATCATGTCTGGATGCTCTAGTAGACTAAAAAAGGTTGCATAGTTAACAAATAAAACTAAATAAATAAAATAAAAGTTTGAGATGAGTACATCAATAAAGATGATTCTGATCGGTAATAATACTATTAAAGAATAAATGATAAACTATAAGTTCATTCAATATATTCAACTTAGGCATTTGACCATTACTTTAGTCATATGGATTTGTATGTGTACCGAAATGGCCCAAATAGACCAATGTGGACCAAATTGAACTGAAGTGGACCAAAATGCTACAATGATGTGGCTCAACAAGAGCATAGAAGTAATAAATGATATACTTCAGTTTTTAGATATTATATAGATTTGTATCAAATAATTATTTTCATCTAATAACACGTGAATTTGAACACCATCATGAATCACCTACCAAATAAATCTTAATTAAATTAGTAAATATACTTAATATTATATATATGATCATAACATCACTCATAAATTTTTTTAAGTGTATTGAAGGAAAACACTTGTCTAGAATCCACTTAGGTCCAATTCTCTGGTTTCTATACAGAGCAAACCTCCTCTGGAGGACATTGGAGAAATAGATAGACCTATTAGGGCCAAGGGGCATTTATACAATGCTGTTAGGTCCAACTATAACCAGTGTCACACCAGATGCATCCGTGATATCCTGTCAACATATCATACATGTCGGAACTATGTAATGGGATGCTTATGTTGTATGTAGAATTCAGCAGAAGGTAGTATTTCCCATTTTATCATTTGAAACTTAAAAATAAAAATGAGAAAATGATAATAAGCTTCTTACACTCAGCTATCACCCAAGTAAACATGCTCAAGAGCTACTAATTTTTAGACTTCCCTTCTCACCTTGATAAGGTAATAAGGCAAGGCATGGTCCTCATTCCCTATCATTGACCTCACAAGACAACTCCAAGGATCCATTACTTTCTGTGGAAACTAATCAATCCATTGTAGTCAACAGTCTTTGAATTCATCTGCAAGAAAAATTCCGAAACCACCTATTATTTGGAAAATGTTTTTATTGGACAGAGAAATGATTTTATAATTTTTCCTCGACTTATAAATCTTATTGTGGTTTGTGATTATTCATCTTGAGCAGAAGCAGTAGCTGTACCTAGATTGATGGGTGTCTCCCTTCAGAAAGCTATTTCGCTATGTAAAAAATGTGATGTTAACAATACCGTAAGTTCCCTAGTATCAGATGTTGAGACCAACTATATTTTGAATGCAGTTTGTCAAAAAGATTGTGGAGTGAAGTTATGAACAGATTCTTCATAGACTCTCCTGAAACAAACTGAAATAAGGTTGCTGAATGGGGGTTCGAAAGTTTAAAAGGTAAGAGTCCTAAAGCTTCCGTATGTAAGTTAGTCCTTATGTAAGTTAGCATGGCAGGTGTTATATACCATGTTGAGGAAAGACCACAAGAAGTAATGAAGACCGAAACAAATTTAGATTTCAAATTAAAGACAAGACACTTCTGCATAGACACACACCACACTTTGCTTACACAATAGACACACACATCAACATTTGCCTTTTACACTTTTCCAAAACTAAATTCTTAAAATGCACACACCAACTCACTTGCACTTGCTCCGCACAACAGACACATGCAATTTACTTTACCACAATCACTCTTGTAAGGACATATACACTCACACTAGGAATTGGTGCTTACACTTCACACACCAAATAAGCACCATCACTTCCTATTTATACTTGGTTCAAGTCAGTTAAGTCACCGACTTTGATATTTCTAGCCCAGTAACAGTAAACTGCTCTCTCTAACCTTCTAGACATCCTAAAATTGTGGCTAGACTTTAATTGTGCAAGAGAGTCTTGTAGAAAGAAAATTCCAGAGAGAGAGAGAGAGAGAGAGAGGCAGTGTTTGATTTTTAACACACCATTTATGGAGTCATAGAAATGCCAGAATTCATGGAGGGAATATTTAAAGTGAGGAGCAGTTGATGAAATGCGAGATTGGAGTAAGGATGGCAGCTAGAGGGAATTTCATAAACTCTAGCAAAGACTAGCATGAATACATCTCTATGTGAAAGTTGGAATATTCCACTATCATTTCTCAAAATGAAGCCAGGGAATCCTGTGCAGTCATGCTGAATTGCTTCCTGCCGCTGTGTTTCCTGCTACATCTATAATTTTTACGCTAGGTGCTGTTGTGATTGAATTTGGTGTCCTAATAAGAGTCAATATTGCATTCGGAAAATCCAGAAAGTGTTTCTTTAGAGAGAGTTTTGCTCTGCTTCAAATATGTCTATATCATGTCTAGTTGTTCTGTTGCTATTGTATGCTGCATGTGGCTTTGTACTGAGTGTTTTCTTAATAATATTTTCCATTCATAGGAAACACATAAGTTTGGTATAAATTTCTGCTCACTATTGAAGTATTCATCCACAGAAATTTTGAAAAAATCCAAATGAGGCAGTACTGATGTGACTTGTGAGTTGAAGTTACACAATGGGGAAGTAATATTTAATCAAATCACAAAGAAAAGAGGAAATAAATGAGCTATTTGAAATAAATCTATGACAGAAAACTAGGGGGTGGATGCATACCAGTAGCTTAGAAGGAAAAGCTCAGAAGTAATGAGGCAGCAATGCAAGAGGATATTCTACATCTCGTTTTCCCTCGTCTTAAAGCATGGAATCAATGTGCATTCTGAGTCTTTTAGGCTGAACTTCTTCAACATAGCTTCTAAATCTACAGGGTCTTGCTTCACAATTACAATTTTGCTTATATCTTTCTCCATTATCAACCATCAATTGACAAATGAGACCCCAATTATCAGATAAAGAAGTCATGTAGTGACAAAGCCCACACTTCTGCACATTCAAGCTTTGGCAGATGCTAGCAATAGAAGCTTCCATGCAATTGTATTGATTCAACCAATCTGGATGTGATCCACACAATATATAGGACTGCCACATCAATACACCTAGATGGAACCACTTGACATCAGTTTCCAAATGACAAATAAGACGATGAGAAGTTTCTTATTCCAAGTTGACAAGGATGGTAGTTGGATGATCGTAGTCTGATAAAGAAGTGCGTAGATAACAGGAAAAAATAAATAAAATAAAAGTTTTGTACTGAGTACATTAAAATTATGATTTTGACCAGCAATAACTGAACAAATGATATAATTGATAGCATAGTATCCATCTACGGCAAATATTCTAAAGAAAGAAATCAATATTATAGCTTTACTCTATTAACTAAACAGAGCTAACTTGTCATATAGACACATGCACATCAGTAGTTCTAGACAAAATGTTGTCCTTAAATCAAATTATTAAAATAAAAACAGAAAATAATGATATTTTGTAGGTTTGTTATATTGGGACCCAGAAAAACAAGTCAGAACTCAGGAACCTAATTCAACTGTTTCAGGCCTAATTCAAGGACAAACTCAGCACAAAAAACAAATACCAAAAAGGAAAATTTCCACAGCTTTCCAATCAACCAAGCAATGGGTGGAGTGGTGTGAAGTCAAAATAAAAAAAGAGAAAAGAAGGGTCCTTTAAGTTTTAAAATAGTTGTCCTACTTCTAAAATAGTTGCATTATTTCTATTGTACACGACAAGAAAGCTTTGCAAATAATTTTATCTACTTTGCTGCAATTTAACTTCACTTGGAAACAGGGGCCCAAATTTTCTTCATTCCATTTGATTTTACAACACTGGAGTACCATGCATCTATAATCTATTGCATTCTCCTATGGAAAGTTGTAGTAAACTAAATACTATAAAAAGAGAGCAATAACAAAGAGTTTCGAATATACCATCCAGCACAATTGAACAAAAATGACTACCATACAATCAGTTTCACATGCTTATTCGTCAGCCAGCAACGTGACAGTTTCTCCTTTTCAACAAAGTCCAAATAAAATACTTCTTCATATCCAGTATGAGGTAGCTAACAGAAATGAGAAAGCAAATTACCAAACTAAAACGAACCTTGTCATAGAATAAAAAGAAAAGAAATTCAACGAATTTTAAAAAAGAAAGAAAGAAATATAAAGCTACCAACAAGCTCCGTAAGAGGGAGAAAATATATAGACTTACAGAAAGTCAAAGACAAGAAAGTTGATCAGCCAAATTCATCAAAGCTACCAATTTCACTGGGATTTCTCTTCCTCGCAATCAGAGTCACCTTGTTCTTGTGTGCTTGAATTCCGAAGCCAATTTCCCAAACGTGGAATTAATCTTTCAATCAGATTAGGGAGCCTTATCCTCTTTGGGTGCGGTTCGTCTACATCATTAGAGGTAGCTTCTCCACTAGGTCCAGCCCCTTCCCCATCAAAGTCATCACGGCTTCGCTTAATTTTGGTATCTTTTTCTGAATCCTCAAAACTAGGCCCAGCCTTAGTTTGGTTTATTAGGTCTTCAATGTCTCGCTCGAATACCAGACGAGCCCCGCATTTCGTAACCTCTCCTAGACCGACGGAGGGTTTAAATTTAACTTCAATCTGGCTGAATCCGTTAGCGTCGACTTTATTCAGTATTTCTTTAAAGCCCGCAAGGAATGTAGAGGGACAATAGTGCAGCAAAAGCTGATACGATTCAATCTTACCAAATTTCATGGGAAAATGAAAATCAATTTCGGGTGATCCATTAAAGGAACACGAAAGACATCCTGGATCATGCTTGCGGAATACAAAAACAGCGCACACAGCGATTCCCATCAATCTGTTACCTAATAAATCTGAGGGCCCTTGCAGATTTACTGAAAACCCCACATTTTGGTGGCTAAAACATTTCGGAATTTCACTCCCAGGAATCTCGAGAGAGTAAAACTGATCCTGAAACATACAATTCATGATGCTTAGAACTTCACATGTGAGAGAGAGGGAGAGAGGGAGAGAGACAGACAGACAGACCTGGGTATTAATGAGATGACGTCTTAGCATTGTTGAAAACCGGTCACCGTAGTCTTGATTCTTGATCAATTTGTTGCAACCGAGAAGAGAAAATTCCGGCCTAAAATCGGATTCTGGTCTTAATGATAGTGTTTCCAGTGAGGTACACTTTGTTGCTTCAATATACTCAATATTTAATGGAAGCTTGGGCAACATTCGAAGACGAGTGCAACCACCCATTTTAAGCCTTCTCAAATTAGATAGTTGAAGGATACTTTCAGAAAGGCAAACAAAATTATTTCCCCTTAGATTTAAATGTTCTAAAAATGACAAGCACCCAAGAACATTAGGAATTATCTGAACATTGCAATAACTTAGATTAAGTTCGGTCAAATTAGATAGTTGAAAGATACTTTCAGGAAGGCAAACAAAATTATTTCTCTTTAGATTTAATCTTTCTAAAGATGACAAGCACCCAAGTCCATTAGGAATTGTCTGAACATTGCAATAACTTAGATTAAGATAGGTCAAAGAGCATAAGCCTGTTAAAGAACGCTCTAGCATGCCCATGGGATCTGGACTTCTTCTAGGTTGCGTTAAAGGAAACCTCGTGATCTTATTAGATGATGGCCCCACCCATCCGGAGAGAGATAGAAATTTGAGATTTTTTAAGTGAACAAAAGATGAAGGTAGGCCCACGCATCCGGAGGGAAATAGAAATTCGAGATTTTTTAAGTGACCAAAAGATGAAGGTAGGCCCGTTATAGCAGTCCCATTCAAGTATAACACCCTCAAACCTTTCATTTTTCCCAAATTTTCTAGCAATTCATCAAGTTTTGAGCAGCCAGATAAATAGAGTTTTTGAAGAGACATCAAACTACAAATTGCAATAGGGAGACTTGAAAGGTTTTTGCAATCTCTTAGATCCAATTCTATAAGGCCAATTGAGTGTATCACTAATAATGATAGATCTTTTATAGCAGTCTCACTCAAACAAAGTTTCCGCAAACGTGGCATATTTTCCACAGAATGTGGAAAGTTCTTCAGTTTTGAACAACCACTAAGATCGAAAGTCTCAAGAGCTTCCAAGTTGATCATGAGAGGAAGACTATTGAGGCATCTACAACCATGCATATATAATAGAATAAGTTTTTTGAGATTTCCAAGAGATGGATGAATGTTAGACAGTCTTGTACAACCATCAAGAAACAACTGCTTAAGATTTGGGGCTCCACTAAGGTCCGGGATCTCAATCAAGTTTTGAGAATCACTGAGGTCAATGAGTTTTAACTCATTTAAAATCTGTTATAAACTAAGAAATAATTAGACGAACTCATGCCTTAATGAAAATGAAGGAAAAACACAATTGTATAAGTGAAAATCTTACCATAACATCTTTCCATAGTTGTTTGACGTCACTGTTACGCATTCTTAGTTCAACAAGTTTGTTTGGTTGGAAACTGATTGGCATGGAATTTAAAGGATATCCATGCCAATCTATTACGCGTAACTCCTTAGAAAGATAATTGAGACCTTGTGGAAGTTGGATAGGACCTCCAATGAGGTCTTCTCGATGATGCATATAACCAATTTTAAGAAATTTCAAATTTTTCATCCCTGTGAAGGCTTCAGCACTCAAGCGATCCTTTGCTTCAATAGGCATGTTTAGCATTATGCCTTTAACTACCTCTGTTCCCTAGTAACCAAAAACAATGAAATTAGAAAAATTATTAGAAGAATTTGAAAGAATATATATACTTTTCTAAATTCAAGTTTAAATTTGTCAACTTACAGCATTACTTGTCAATACAGGTAGGACATCCTTACAATCCCATAACCTACTACGTTTACCAGGCTCACAACCCCATAACCTACTACGTTTACCAGGCTCAGGGGATTTACGACGAACAAAGTCTTAACCCATTTCTTTAAGCAAATCATGCATCCCAGGAGCTCCATATGAAGCAATGGTTATAAGAGATTTGTCCTGAAGCACATCAATATCACAGATATAATGACCTAAACTTTTTAGAGTATCTCTTATGCAATAGTTGTTCATTCCATTCAAGAAACATGCAATATTTAAAAACAAATCTTTTTGTGTATCTTCAAGCCTATCAAAACTCAATACAAGTACATCCATAATGTCTCTATTAGGGTATGCTTCTAATTTACCTCGAGAACTTCTCCATACATCAAGCGTTTTACCAAACAATGAAGAACCTAAAACTCTAAGAGCTAAAGGAAGGCCCTTAGCATAATTCACAAAATTTATACACAAATCCACATAATTTTCTTCAGGATGAGGTTTCTTAAAAGCCTTCAAACTAAAAAGCTCCATTGCTTCGTCATAATTCAACTCCTTAGGTTTATATATATCAATCACCCCATCCCAATAGGCTATCAAAAAATTACTCTCTCTACTTGTTACAATGATTATACTCCCTGGACCAAACCAATCATTCCCAGCTAATGCTTTTAGTTGTTCCTCATTATTCACATCATCAAGAACAATAAGGACCTTCTTATTGCAGAATCTATTCCTTAGAATTTTCTTTCCCTCTTCAACATCTGAAATATTTTTTTCTGTTCCCATGAGGATCTGAGAAAGAAGATTGTTCTGTAAAGAAACTAGACGTCGACTTTCAGACTCTACTCTAACATTAGCAATAAAACTACAAGCTTCAAAGTTAAGAAAAATTCTATTATAAATTTCTCGGGCAAGAGTTGTTTTACCGATTCCACCCATACCCCAAATCCCAACTAAGCGGACACAATTCAACCTTTCACCCAAGCCTAAATCCAACACTTGCTCCACGCGGGAGCCCATTCCAACGAGGTGCTCGTCGGAAACAAATGGGACTTCACGATCCAACTCACGATTTATTATTTGAATGATTGCTTTGATAACTTCTTATTCAAATCTGCAAAGAATATAGCAGAACAACAATTTCGATGAGGCAGAGCTAGAGATACATTAATTTAGCGACAAAATATTCAGCAAACATACAATCTGAGCTTCGTTCAGTAAAAAAAAAAAAAAAAAAAAAAGGAACTCTACAAGTGTATAGTATGTACGTGGTACAAACAACATATGAATGCGATGTTGTTCAACCAAAGTCCAATTCGAGCTTATAATTTCCTAGATTTGTCATATATAGGGGGCAAAGTAAAAGAAAGATGTCATGTGGCAAAGTAAAGAAAGTAACAATAAGAAAATTCAGGAATTAAAATAAATAAAAAATAAAAACCATCATTCGAAAAGAAAAGAAAAGGAAATTCTTACTTATTATCCTTTAGATGCCATCCAGAGAGATTGGCAACTTCTGTCAAGGCTGCTCTCCAAGTCTTCACCTCATCAATCTTATCTTTGAATCGATTTTCATGTTTTGCAAAAGCTTCCGCGAAAGACCCTTTCTGATACCTGACATCACTAGGATCCACATAGTGGAACACAGGAAGGACTGTCAGCTTCTTCTGGTCCATGCGCTTGACGATCTTTGCTAGTTCCATCAAACACCAACTCGACGAAGCGTATTGTTTGGATAGAACGACAACAGCGATTTTCGATTCATCTATTGCTCTCAGGAGCCCTGAGTCAATCTTTGTTCCTTGCTCCAGCCTCTCATCGTCCCTAAATGTGGGTATGCCTACTTGTTTCAACCTATCGTATAGATGGTCTGTGAAATTGTTGCGGGTGTCGGGGCCTCTGAAACTGAGAAATACGTCGTATTTGCATCCAGGGGTAGAAGAAGGAGGAATAGATGAGGAGGAGGAGGAGGCGTTTTCTGTGGCCAGAAAAGCCATCGGAAATATGCTAGAGATATGTATTAAAATAGTTTTTTTGAAGAGTGTAACACACAAAAGAAAATATAAATAAAGGAAGAAGAAAGCAAATTTGAGTCGGATTTTAATTTCAAGAAGTGGAAAAGAAAAAAGGAGATGGCTTGAAAAGTGAGTTCACAGATTTTTTACGAAATTGCAGAGAAAACTGAAAAGCTCCAAAATTTTATTTTGAAAGAACGCTGGCTTCATGAATGAGTTACAATAAAAATGAGTGGAGTGTTTGGAAGTGACAGAATGCTTGAGAGGGACAGGCATTTATACATCAATAATTAATAAAGTGATCTCCGCGTAGTCGTAGTCAATTACTTATTTTCGCATAGTTGTAATAAGTAAGCCTCGTTTGGTAGCTCGTTTAGACTTTAGAACACACTTTTGAGCATTTAAAACCATATTATACATTTTTTTTTATACACTTTTTTACTCACGTATATAAAAACACTCAAACAACACCAAACATCCCCTCATTCTCTTCTAAGTTCTTTAGTCAAAGCAGCGTGTGTGTAAAGTTAGAAATTTGGTATCCCTGTCCTCTCGCCTCTGCCACCGAGGAACCATCTTAGCAATGCAGTGGGAAATCACGAGGAAGCCCTTGCAAAACATATCTTAAATTTGTACTATCAAATTTTTTTTTTTTTTGAGAAAATTTGTACTATCATTTAAAATATATATGCCAACTGAATTTTGTCACACCATTATAAATTTTACTACTATATAAGTTTATTAATTAGAAGAAAAAAAATTTAGAAATATTATTCTTGTAATTTTTTGCTCTGTTCATAACTTTGTTCTTCTTTTAAATAAACTTTGACCATCAAAATTTTAGAATTTAATAATGTGTTAAATTATTGATAATGTTAAAATAAAATTTACTCTTTTTTTTAAAATAAAAATATATAACATCATAAGATTTAAAAATTTTCTAAGAAATCTAGAAGATTTTAATGGTAAAATAGAGTAATTTTAAATAAGGCTATAAGTGAACTTAGCAAAATGCAAGTCAAGCACTCAAGCTAAAGTGTCCTTCTCCCTTCCCATCTTCTCGATAAAAAAAGAAAGGTCTTGACTACTTGAGTTTTATGCAATTTCCTTCCGTGTTAAAGCAGCGTACGTGTAAAGTTGAAGTGGGTGTCTACTTTTTTAACAACAAAGAAATATTGTAGCAATGAAGTTGGAAGGCCTTGCAAACATATCTTAAAATCTCAGTAACAATTATTCTAACTTATACTGATTGGATTTTGTTACCAGTAAGGGAAAGTGTGAAACTATTGTGAATTATTGTTGTGTCGGTGAGTTTGTTGCTCTTTTAAATAAGCATTTACCATCACAATATTAGAATTTGATAGTGTGTTAAATAATTACAATAATGTGTTAAAATCCACTCTATTCATTTAAAATAGATTGATAAGATTTTTAAAATTTCACGGATATCTAAGAAAGCTAAAAAAGAAAAAAAAATCAATAGTAAAAAGGAGTTATAAAGGAGCAAATTGGAGTATAAATAAGTATTTCTTTCCTCAAATTTGTAGCCATGATGTTATGAGAAGCAAGTATAGTTACGTGGAAATAATAAATGCACATTTTTTTTATATATAAATAAATAGTTCCACTAAATATGTGTTTAGGTTAAGATTAAAAATTAAAATTATTTCACTATTAAGCTTATTTTTCCTACTATTTATGGACTCCACTGTATTTTTTGGCACTATACATGAGCCTCACGATACTATTTCAACTAACTTTTATCTTTATCTATAATACTTTCAGCAATAATTTTTCAGTTTGAAAAAAATAAACTCCATACTCAACATGAAAACAGTGTTGCAAGTAACATCGGTTCCAATAAGATCCTTGTTTGTATTTTCTATTCAACTTCTACCAGTTTTTACTTGTTGCCTACAATCTGTTTGTAGGGCTTCCTTGTCTATTCCTACTTCATTGCTACGATATTTCCTCGGTGACTCAAAGGCGCGGACACCCACTTCATCTTTATTGACACATACGGAGCTTGACTATAGGAATTACCTTTCTTTCTCTTTTGATGGATAAGAAGAGAATTACTTGGAAGTTAATTAGAAAATTAAATAAAAACCCATATATTTCTATAATTCCAAGTCTTATTTTATCGGGAAGATACCTGGAAGATGGGAGGCCACTTGCAAACTGATTGATTGATGTTGAAAAAAATGAATACTTGACACATGAATGCTGTACCCTCTGTCTCACTTTTTTTATTTTGGTTAGTCAAGGCAGAAATCACCTAGCAATTATGTCTATTCGTTACAACTTTTGAAAAAAAAAAATTAACATTAACACGTTACTTTTTGAATTTGAGCTAAAGGTCATCATGTGTACATTATTTAGGACAGTGCTCCATTCCATTAAATTACCATTTACATGATTCTCAAATAAATAAATAATACCATTTGCATTTTTTTTTTTACTAAGACCATTTACATACATAAAGTTTAGTCACTTATCATATATCCCTTAATCTTTAAATACTTAATTTGGACTAATAACATTATGTAGTGTTTTATTTTGAACTTTCTTCCCATGATGAATAAGTAAAGTACCAATTAAACTCAAAATGATGTGATTGTAAGTTGTAACATGCTAACACTAGTCATTTTGAACACATGGGAAAAAAAATTTAATCAAGATTAGTATTTTTATTAAGGATTTTACAAGATGAGTATATGAATATTGAGGCAAATGATCTTTCTTTATTCATTGGAGAGACTCAAGGTGCAATATCAATCCGCACTCACATGCTCAATAGGCTCGTGTAGTTAATCTTTCTCATATAGGATGTGACTACATATGTTTTTTAAAGGTAATTATAGGATGTGACTACATATGTTTTTTAAAGGTAATAATTTTTTTAAAAAAATTCCTTGAAAACTTTAACTCATATATGGCTCTTATAATAATTGCCTAGCACTCATGGCCTCGTTTTGCTAGTGTCTTTCATGTGAACAAGGTTTGATGTGGCAATGTGGCATGTCAAAAGCTATTTTCATAGCCCAAATGAGCAATTGCTTGAAAGATAATGGTTGATGGTATTCATTTTTGTTTTAACGGTGACTCTTGAGAACAAGGTTTGATGTGGCACGTCAAAAACTATATTTCTATTCTAATTTAGTAATTTCCTAGAAGATAATAGTTTATGGTATTTGTTTATAGAAAATAATATATTAAATCTTTCTAAAGGTTGGATAAAAATTTCTTATTTTCGTCATTCTTTACTTACTTTATAGTTCCTTTAGAAGTCAAGTCAAAAAGACATGCATTTATTTGCTGTCCACCACCAACCCTTCCACCCTCCCTAGTCCCTACCCTCAATAGAAAAGAAAAAATGGAAACTCGGTTATTAAGAGCATGTTTGGCCACCTTTTTTTACTCACTCAATTTCTGTCACTCAATTTCCATCACTCATTACTCATTACTCATCACCCATCACTCATCACTCTAAAATATACACTTGTTTGGCACCATCACTCTATTTCAATAACTCAATATTTTTCACACTATTCATGGACCCCACCTCTGTCACTTGGTCAGATTTTTTTTTCTCCATTTTTCTTTCTTCTTTCTCAGTTCTTCAGTTCGATCTTTTTTCATTTTTCATTTTTCTCCCTTTTCACCTCTATCATCTTAGATTTCTCATCCAGAACAAAATTAAACATGCATAAATATATTCTAGAACAAACCCAGATTTCTCAATCATGAAAAAAAAAAAAAAAAAAAAAAAAGTAAACTCAAATCTGCCGAGGCCATTGATGTTGATGTTAGGAACCTAGGAAGACCCAGTTACCACAAACCCGAACCAATGAAAGAAGAAAGGAAGAAAAAAAATACTCAGATCACCGAACCCAGTGAAAAAAAAAAAAAAAAAAGGGAAGAACACCGGGGAGACCGAACCCAGGAAAAGGAAAAAAAAAAAAAAAAAAGAGAGATGAACACCGGGAGACCGAACCCAGGAAAAGGAAAAAAAAAAAAAAGGATGAACTGAAGACCAAACCCAGTGAAGAAGAAGAAGAAAAAAAAAAAAAAAAAAAAGAATGGAAACCCAATGAAAAGGAAAGAAAAGAAGAAAAAAAGAAAAAAAGAAGAAGAACCCAAGCCCAGGAAACCAAACCCAAAAATCAACGTGAAAAGAAAAGAAAAGAAAAAAGAAAAGAAAGGAGAATAGAAAAGAAAAGAAGAAAAAGAAAAAAACCAAACTCAGAAAGTGAAAAGTAAAGAAAAGAAAAGAGAAGAAGAAGAAGAAGAAGAAGAGGAGCAGTGTCCAGACCCGTGAAAGACAAAAGGAAAAAAAAAAAAAAAAAGAGAAAAGAAGAAAAAGATGGAGCAAAAATCTGACGGTGGGACCAGGTTGTAAATATTATTTACAAATATGTCATTGAAAACAGAGAATTGAAAACTGAAAACAGCCAAAAGTTGTTTTCAGTTTTCATAACTCATAACTCAAAAAGTTGAGAATTGAGAAATGAAAACAGAGTTATGGAAACAAAAAATTATGCAGCCAAACAAGTATTTGCTATGGATCCCACCATTTTTGAGAATTGAGTTATGGAAACAGAAAATTGAGTTATGGAAACAAGCCAACCAAACAGCCTGTAAGGTGCTAAAGTGGAAAACAATGACAAATGCAACGATCAAATGAGGAAGTATTGTATGAGACGATATTATGAGCTTGATGTTTCAATAACATGTAAGTCTCAACTCTCATGCATATAGAACCTACATGTAATCGATACATCAGTTTTATACGATCGTTTCATACGAAAATTTTTCCCAACGTATTAAGAAATTATATAGTGTCAAGTGACAAATACAACCATCAACCATCAAAGTCTGGGTGCTTCTACTAATAAGATTGTTGCATCCACACACACACAAAAAGAAGAAGGCATCAACGGTTCTTTTTGGATAATTCAGAATCTATTAATATGAAACAAACCAATAGAAACAGAAACA
The DNA here is from genome assembly GCF_002906115.3 of Quercus suber. Taxonomy (NCBI): domain Eukaryota; kingdom Viridiplantae; phylum Streptophyta; class Magnoliopsida; order Fagales; family Fagaceae; genus Quercus; species Quercus suber. The sequence continues at coordinate 424,714 of NW_027070048.1, forward strand.
TTTGAAACACTAGTACACTACAACAAGGGCTTCTGCCTTGACATAAACTCCCTACTCAACATGAAAACACTCAAAACAGTATTGCAAGTAACATCAGTTCCAATAAGATCCTTGTTTGTATTTTCTATTCAACTTCTACCAGTTTTTACTTGTTGCCTACAATCTGTTTGCAGGGCTTCCTTGTCTATTCCTACTTCATCGCTACGATATTTCCTCGGTGACTCAAAGGCGCGGACACCCACTTCATCTTTATTGACGCATACGGAGCTTGACTATGGGAATAACCTTTCTTTCTCTTTTGATGGATAAGAATAGGAATTACTTGGAAGCTAATTAGAAAATTAAATAAAAACCCATATATTTCTATAATTCTTAGTCTTATTTTACCGGGAAGATACCTGAAAGATGGTCGGCCACTTGCAAACTGATTGATTGATGTTGAAAAAAAATGAATACTTGACACATGAATGCTGTACCCTCTGTATCACTTTTTTATTTTGGTTAGTCAATGCAGAAATCACCTAGCAATTATGACTATTCGTTACAACTTTTGAAAAAAAAAAAAACATTAACATGTTACCTTTTGAATTTGAGCTAAAGGTGATCATGTGCACGTTATTTAGGACAGTTGTTTCTGAGGCTCTGCCCAATACTTTCCTACAAACCGGATTCGGATTCACATTTTGTCATCTCTTTCTTTAAAAAAAAAAAAAAAAAAAAAATTAAGCCTCTTAATAGTAACATGTTTGGATTTTAGAATAGTTTGTTTGATTTGATTTGATTCGATCTTCATAAAATATTTCTCAATGAGATTGCAGTTGTGAATGGTAGTTGATACGTTAATAATTAGTCCACAGCCAAGAGTGTTGACACCCCCTAATGTTTTTAATATAGACATTCAGAATTTAAAATCTCTACTTCTCAACTATTTAATTATATATTAAAAAAAGTGAGTTCATTTAAAAATCAATAAAACCTATTAACTCAATTATATGTACTTTCTATTGATTGATTTTCCATGTATTTTGTACTTCTGTCGGTTAATTTGTATTTAATTGAGAGGTCAAAGTGTTGGAGTTGAAGTTGCTGCCTTGAGCATCTTGGATGAGTGAATTTGGTGTGTCATGCGAAATGTCAAGCAAAGTGCAATTTTTGAAAATTTGTTACTTGCAATCTCGCCTGACACTCAACTGATACTCGATTGAGCAAGATTTCTAGAACCTAATAGAATTTTATGGCCTGTTTAGAAGTTTAGAGATGAAGGAGAATAGAGGGGAGTAGAGGGAAGGAGAGTAGAGAGGAATGGTTATTCTCTAACTTTTTTGGATGTTTTTAAAATTAGTAAGGAAGAAAGGAGTAATTAGTCATTTCTCTTATTTGGATGTTTTAAAAATTAGGAGGGAGAGGAGAGGAAATAATTTAAATAGACAAATTTACTCCTATTTGAAAATGGACTTGCAACATTGATTTATTATTAATTTGTTAGATTAAATAATTATGACTATAGCATGCAATATTTTTTTTTTGATAATTTTTTTTTCTAATGTGAGCAGCCTAGGATATCAAACTACAAAGTAGACCCATAAGGCAGTGCACAAGTACTACCACTCTTAAGTTGCATTGACATTTTCAGAAGCAAAATGTACACATCCCAAAAAATCGGTTAAACCTATTCATATCAACCCAATTGGAATCACAACTTTAGTTACCACCCAACATAGCATGACCAAAATTATAAGATCCCCATACCATTACAAATAGAACCACCCTATACTCCAATACACACTATCACAGCACATGGAAACATATAAACCTTAAACCATTGTCTTCTAGGTAACAAGAAGACAATCATCTATAATACTATTGTTCAAACAGGATTAAGCTATTTTCTTTTAATATTACTTCAGCAAATAAAAATTCCAACAAAATATAAACAACCCAAAAAATCTTTAGTAGATTCAAAGCCTCTAAGCTACTTGTAAAGTTGTTATTTACAACTATGTATTTTGTTGGCTTTTATTCCGTGCCAAATTTGATTGTAATCACTTTTAATTGTTCATACCTTGTATTTATTGTGGGATTTGTTGTAAGGGTTGTGTGATGAGAGAGTGTGTGAAGACTCAAGCATTTAGAGGCTGAAGGATTCTTGCGGGTATGTCGCGACTTAGCTTCCCGCGAAGTGAAACATGTGCCTTGCACATGCTGGAATGCGAAGAGTCAGGCCAGGTGGAGACAGCTGTATCTCGTGAGTATCTCGCGGGTAAGGCCTTCCTACGAGACACCCGCGAGACATTCTGTTCTGCTAGCCTGTACTGACTGACTTACACTTTTTGTACCTATCCTATATATACCCTCATTACCCACAAATGTTGAGGAATGCTTCAGAGAGAAAACCCTAGCCAAACACATTGGGAATTAGAGATTGTCATCCCCACCTTTCTCTATACACTTGAAGAAAACCCTAGCCAAACACATTGGGAATTAGAGATTGTCATCCCCACCTTTCTCTATACACTTGCTTATGGTATTTCCTCAACTCTTCCCTCTCCATTTCCATACCATTGAGAGGTTGATAGCCCAAACACTTACCTCACCCTTTGAGTGTGTTGAGTGACGTTTTGGTGCTGCTGGGAAGCATTGGAAGAAGTCTGGAATGGCAGATGCAACATGGAGCTTGTTGCGGGATCCGGAGAGCTAGACAAGACACGGTTCCGAGAAGCCTGGTTGGAGTAGGAGCTTGGAGGGCTTTGGTGCATCGGGTAGATTAGGCTTGGAGGGTCTCTTGCTAACTCATGTATCCCAACTGATTGTCTAGTGGATCGATTTCCACTTGGAGGGCAGCGAAGAGGTTTTTCGCCGAGTTCTTCGGTTTCCTCTTCGAAAACACGTCTTGGTGTTTTCTGTGTTTACATATTTCTTCCCTACTCTTTTATATTCCATTATACTGCTGTGTTTCTTAGTTTATGGATTAGAGTAACTTATTTGTTTATCCGCTCGTATTTACACTATTCCGCATTTTGTATTAAGTTAGTGTAAAAACTATCGAACCGTAACTTTAATTGGGGGGTCTAAATTGCTCTTGTGTTTTTAACACATTTCCGAGCTTTCACTACTTAAACCATCTGTTTCAATTGGTTTGCTTAAGCTGATTTCAAATAAAATATTTTCAAAAAAACGATATAATAATATCCAAACAGAAAAAAATCATCAGATTCAAGCTAAACCAGCATATGGGTAAGCAAAATAACGTCATATAAACAACAAACAAACAAACAAAATTCTCCTTTATTATTTTCTTAGCAACTAAAACAACAAGGAAAAATGAAAGCAAACACAATTTCAAGCTAAAAGCTAACAATTTTCTCAAAACCCAAATGCCAAAAACATAAATTAGATCCATTTTCCAAATCAAACTTGAACATCACAAAGCTAAGAGAGTACCATTTTGGTTGGGGCTTAGGATGAGCCAAATCAGAAACCCATTCACTAAAAAACAAGAAATTACCCAAATCAGAAACCCATTCACAAAAAACAAGAAATTACCCAATAAAAATAAACAAGAAACACATATCCATATATAGCTACAATATACAAAATTTTTGCAAGTTCACAATCTAGACTTACTCAAGCACTTTATCAAACACGTTATGAGCAATACTTTGAAACTTAAAAATTTAAGAAGAAAAAAAAAAAAGCAATCAGATCCGAAACCCACCCACAAATAACATGTTATTACCCCATAAAATCACAATTAATAAGAAATTACCCAATAAAATCACAATTTTAAGAACATAGTTATTTGATCCAACTCAAAAGAAACCCATGAAACAAAAAGAAAAACAGAGTTTACCTCTGAAAGAAAAACCCAGGTGTGAGAGACAATTGATTGTGAAGAAGTGTGAGAGAGAGACAGCGTGAAGTGTGGAAGAAATCGTGTGAGAGAGAGGCAGAGGAATCTTCAAGGCTGAGAGAGTTGAGAGAAATTTGAAACTGAAGAGAGAAATAACATGAATAATAACGTGAATTTATTTTATATAATCAGTTTGTAATTTTGTTAATTTAGAAAGGGTAAATTGAGAAATTCATTTGGTCAATAATTTATCTACTCTACTCTCCCTCCAAATCTCTCCAATTTGGAAAATTAAAAATGAGGGGTTAGAGGTAGTTGAAACCCCTCCAAACCCCTCTCCTTCCTTTCTTAAAAAACTTCCAAATAAGGTAATTGAATTACTCTCCCTCCCTCTACTCTACTCCCCCTCTGTTTTTAAATATCCAAACAGGCCATTAGTTACACACTTCCCTGTTGTACCCATCCAATTAACTCTTATATAGCCTTCTCAACCCATGAAATACAATACTTGATTCTCATATTGAAGTGTGAGAGAGTTACCCTTCACCCTAGAGCAAAAATCTATGTTGTCTCTCTACCTTTAACCTCTTCAATTTTATCAACAAAAATAAAAACTCTACAATTACCAATTCCATAGTGAGGAGATTCAAAACCTTATACACATAGAATGAAAACATTGATCGAACTTAGAATCTTTTAATTTGATACCTTGGTAAATTATTAATTGTGTCAAAAGATTAAACTGTTATAAAACAATGAATGTAATCTTTTAATCATAATTCTAATAGGTGACTCAACTTGCAAAACCAAAAACTAACATGGAAAAAGGATTGGTGTAATCAGTTGGGGGCAGGAGCATGAAGCTTAAAGGACAAAATTTAGCTACAAAATTGGTTGTAGTCTTAGTCTACAATCTTACTCAATATCTTTTTTTTTTTAGGTGAATTTTGACAAAATCACCATTGGATAACATTTTCTTTTTATATCCTCCATGCCTGCAAAATTTCTAGAAAATTAAAGAATAACAGTTGTGTCATAATAAATTGTTTAAATTACAAGTTTTTGTAGTTTGAAATTATGCATCAAATATAAACTTATAGATCATATAGTAAATAATATCCAATTGACACAAAATTTAACATGTGTATTAAGAGCATAAAGAACATGCAATTCAACGGTTAAATTTTTAAAATATGTTTCAATGTTTATTTTAAGGCTGTAGCCTAACGCTACAACCAATTTTGTAGCTAAACTTTATCCGAGCTCAAATGCAATTTCATTTATATAGTTTGGAGGGTTTGTAAGTGTGATGTATTGCATAACTATTGTAGTTAGTGCATTAGTTGGTGCTATATCTCTCCAGAGAGTTTTGAGTTTTTTTTTTTTCTCTACAAACACTCCGTGGTGTTTAGGTTCTTGTGTTTGCTATTGGGATTTGAACGGTTTTAGACCCCTTAAAACAAACAGATTGGTTAGCCTAGTTAATTAGCCAAGTTGTTACTTAGTCAAATTATGCAATTTTAGTTTAAAGCAATCAAACAATCATATCAAAAGTATAAAGTAGCGGAATAATAAATAACATAAGATATGATCACCCAGGAAACCACACGGTAAAAACTTGGGGAGGATTTGACCTAGCTATCCTCAAGGTAAACCTGAATCCACTATGCGAAAGAATCGAAGTTCATACAGAAGGATTACAAACTCCCCGCTTGACTTCCTAATGCTACCCACCAGTAGAACTTACTGACACGACCACGTGCAAGCTCCGAATTCACGGACTCCTTCTTTCTTGGATTCTCCAATCAGCTACAAGCACCCACGCTTGATATTCTTTAAGTTTCAATGGTAGCAACTGAGTTGATCATCAAGATGTTGAAGTAATCTCTACCTTGAAAACCCTAAGCTTTATGTAAAGTCAAACTCCTCTAGATCTCACAAGAGATTTACACAAAACAGAAAAGTATGAGCAACAACTCAACTGGAGCAACTCTAAAAACGTGGCTAGGGTTTTTCTTTATATACCTAGGGTAAAAACAGAAAACCCAAAACGTTTAATGAGTTAGGGCTGAACTGGAATATTCTGCAGAAAAACATTCTGCCCAAGATTCGATCGATCGAGCCTTTCCTTCGATCGATTGAGCCAGGTCGAAATGCACCAATGCATCTTGCAGCCACTCGATTCCAACTTTACATGAAAGACCAAATTTGAGCAAGTCTAAACAAGACTAAATAACCTGTTTTGATCATGGTTTGCCAACAGTACAAATTAGAGTTCTAAATACATAAATTCCTAAATCTTTAGAACTTAACAAACTCCCCCTTTGGCAATCCGTGACAAAACATAAATACTAAGCTCAAAGTTTTACAATTAAAAAGCCCTTTACAAAAATAATGCTCATAAAGACTAAAATTCAATCCTAACTACTATTCATCAGTTACAAGTGTAGACAGCAGCTCAATTGAATCAACCTGTATATTCCTGAAATACTCAACAAACGCATAAACGCATGTGTGACAGAAAATAGTATATAAACAGGTATAACATTCTTGTATGATTCACACAACACATAATAAAGACATATATCAATGAATAACTCATAGAATATAAATCAATAAACAGTGAATCCAAAGAAACAAGAATCAAATAAAATCATGTATATCAATCAATGTTACTCCCCCTAACATGAATATCCCCAAAAAAATGATATACAAGGTGAAGCGCCTAAATACAATCTACTCCACAAAACAAAAAAATCTCCCTAACTACAAAAACTCCTCTACAAACTCTACTCCCCCTTTTTGTGACGGAATGCCAAAGGGCAATCACAATCCATCATCAAAAGGAGGTGGTGAGGGTGATCGAAGACGCGCCAGATCAGCTCGTAAAGCTCGGATCTTATCAAAAATATCCACCAAAAGCTGACCATGAGCCGCCTGGACGGTCATGACAGTCTCCAAAGTACGACGGATATCAAAGTCATCCGATGGAGGTGGAGGAACAGCAGCAGCAGCAGCAGCATCAGGATCAGGAACATCCTCACCAGCAGGACCTGTAGAAGAAGAGGGAAGAGGTGCGGACCCAGAAGGTGCAGACCTAGGGTGTTTAGAGCCAGCTCTAAGATGAGCAGCCCTCTGTCTAAGAAAAGACGCACTTATGGGACTGATAACATGCACAGGCTCCAAGGAAGGGAAATCCTTTAGACCTAAATAAAGAAGAATCCTATGAATAAAAATAGGATGAACCAGTGCATGAGCCGAAGATGAATTCCTATAAACTTCGTTCAAGGAACGAAAGAATAAGTGGGGAAAACTGATAGAAGCATCAGTAACAAGAGCGTACAGAAATACACACCTCTCGAGAGGAATGGTGTGCAGATGAGAAATGGGCTAAAAGGAATGACACGCTATCCTAAAAATAAGATAGTGTAGCTCAGAAAGCTCAGCAGTGGTGATCCTAGGATCAGAACCCCACTGGATAGATGACCCAGTGATGTAAAACATGACATCACTCAAAACTTGAGACTTATCATAGGGATAGATAGGGTGCTGGACCAATGGTACCCTAAGAGCATCAGCCACTACCCTAGGGGTAATGTTGTACTCTACGCCTCGTATCCAACTCTTTACTAAAGTGTTGGAATCATAGACGCGGATCGAGATGTTCGAAAAGAACTCTCGGATCAAGGTAGTAGGTGGAGGAGGATCAGAAATATCCACCAAGGGTAACCAGCCCCGACGCTCTATGTTTGCCCTAATGGCAGGATCTAACTCATCCAGAATAACAGATCGCTCAGGCCAAATCTTACGCCTAATGTTCAGCTTCTCAAAGATTTCCTAGTTTTTCTCACTAGGAAATTTCTCACGGTCAAAAGATGGAGGGGAAGGAGTGGGGTCAAGGACAGACCTACGAGCCCTAGTTTTCCTAGGCATGATGCTAAGTAAAGGACAGAGACACAAGAAAGAGAAAAAAAATAAAAACCAAGGGCAGTCTGCAAGTTAGCACAAAAAAAATAGAGCAAAAATCTATATGATGCATGAACATTTAAAATGGCATAGTGCATGTAAGCAAAGTTCAATTTTAAGTTCAATTGTACAAAATTGGCTTGAGCATAGAGTTTCTAACTTAAAAACCCCAAAAATTTGAAACCACTTGAAAAATTTTGAAGCACATGGATGAATTAAGCATTACAAAACATAACACATAGATTATAATGCCTAATTACATCCAATCAACAAGCCAATTTCATCAAATTCAACCTAATTGAACAAAATCCCCAATTTGAAATCAAACATAAACCCTAAAAATTCAATTTCTCACAAAACTCAAAATTGATCAAATTAATCAATCACAATCAAGTTTATAACATGTCCCCATAAAAACCCAATGATCAATTGCACAAAAATGGGCATGAATCATCAAAAATCCCAAATTTAGAGAGTTCCGAAAATTTGAAAGAAAATGCATGAAAAATGCAATTAAAACAAAAAATGAGAGGCAAAAGAGACTTACCGGCTAGAGGAAAGAGAAATCTTGCAAAAAATTTGGAGGAAAACGACAAAAAATCCGCTATAGATCCGTGCCAACTTGGAGAGAGAAAAGAAAGTTTGAAAAAGCTTTTGAAAAGTGAATAGATTCAGTCAGAGACACTATTTGAAAAAGCTGATTCACGACTTTCGATTGATCAAAAGTTACTTTCGATCGATCGAGTCACTCATAATTTTTTTTTAAAAGAAATTTTAAAATTTTCGATCAATCGAAAAATAAACTGGATCGATCGAAATAGGCAGCGGATCACAGTGTTTTGGGAAAAATTCCAGTTTTGAAAAATCAAACCAATTTTTTTTTTTTTTAAATCAAAATCAAAGAAACATAATGCATGAGTATGGATTGACATGAAATGCTTTTTTAAAAAAAAAAAAACCCAAAATTGTAATCCTAATTTCTCCAAAGATAGTTTCAGCTAGTTCTTCATTTAATTTCACAGCAAAAAATAATGTTTTGCACAATTCTCAAGATATTTTTAAACTTGGTTGGTCAGACAAAAAACACACACAATAACATGTACAGTGTTTAGCAAAGAGTAACTCGTGTAGTGTGTGTAAACTAGCAAAAACTTGAGATACATGTGAGGTGATATGCAAATAGAAATCAATCACAAAGTTTACAAAATTCATCACACAGAATTTAAAAGAGACTATCACCTAACGAGTTACATCATATAACTCTCACATCTCCTAAAACATAAGCTTGCAATCATGTAAGTTTCTTAAATTTTTGCCTCATAGTTATGTGAAATGGCATCAAGCCTAGTAGTACACACCAATTTTAATTATGTGAGATGGCATCAAGCCTAATAGTACACACCAATTTTAAGCATTAAGCAATTAAGCCGAGGTATCACCTTATGTTCTTTTTGTGCATGTGTAACAAGTACACAAAATTTTATGATATGCACTAAGGTGTTCATGATTGGCTAGTGAACAGTGATGAGATGGTTATTTATGCCTTTCTCAAAAGGATCAAGTCCGACAGTCAAATAACATGTGACTTCAAGATTAAGACAAAGTGATAAACACCATAAACATCTTTCCCACACAACATGCACTACAAAGTTTCAACTAGTCAATTGCAATAAATAGGCTCATTAAAGCTAAACAAGGTACATAAGACATGATATGTGTAAATAAATTGACCAACCTTGTTTTCAAAAATCAAGAAAACAGTGTCAAACACATTTTTGCAGTCTCTTGCTTTTCCTTCCTTTTTTTTTTTTTTTTTTTTTTTTTTTTTTTTTTTTTTTTATAAAAAGAAAACAAGTAAATCCTAGAATGAAATGCATGAATGTAATGCAATGCAAGTCCTAGAAAAAAAACACTAAAACCAAAGAACAATGGTCACAGAGGAATGAGCAATGAAGCACAAAAACCATGTCAGAAAGACTCAATTAGATCGAGTCTTTTGCATCTAAGACCTTTTAGATGCAACATGAGCATTGGAGTTCTTATTCACATTCGAATGATTTCCAACTCCGGAATTGGAATAAAAGTTCAACGTTTTAACCAATTCACCAATAAGTGTCATAGGATCTTGTGCTTGAGGCACAGACACCTTTGGTTTATTTGCTCTCTTAGCAACTTGAAGCTTGTAATATTTAGAACGAATGTGTCCAGACTTTTCACAATAATGACAAACCCAAACAGGTTTACCATGCATCTTGTCCTTAGAAAGAGTAGAATCCTTAGGTTTAGACTCTCCTAGATCAACCCTAATCTTCTTAGGAGGTAAAACTTCTATAGATTTGACAACATCACTCACAGGGGGTTTGACAGTTTCACTTACAACCTCACTCACATAAGGTTTAGAAGAAGAAGAAGGGACAAAGTTCATGGAATGTGGTGCAGAATCAAAGATGCTTTCAACATATCCTATACCAGATTTATCTGAATGATACTTTTGAACATTCAACATTTGATCAAGTTTAGAACTAGCAGATCTAGCAACAGATAAATCATATTCCAAAGTTTTAACTTTATCAAGCAAAAGCAAGTTCTCAGATTTAACATTGTTCAAAAGATCATTAGCATCAAACAGTTTAATAAGCAAATTCTTCTTTTCAAGCTCAAGAGATTCAATTTTCTTTAGGCTAAGTTCAACATTCATAACATCCTTTGCAGCAATTTTGCAAAGTTTATTGTAGGCCTCTTGGAGATCTGCATCCTTAAAGAGTTCCCATTCAGAAGGGTTCTCTTCAACAGATATACTTTCATTGACTACAGCAGTAGCAGTGAAAGCAATGAAGTTTCCATCCTCGTCACATCTGGACTCATCATCAGAAACCTCATTATCACTAAGGGTTACAACCATAGCTTTACCCTTAGACCTCAAGAATGTAAGACATTCAGATTTCACATGACCATACCCTTGACAGCCAAAACACTGAGCACCCAAAAGATTGTTTGAAGATTGACCAACTTTTTCTCTAGGTCTTTCAAAATTATTAACCTTAGTGGGATCATTCTTCCTAAAGTTTCTAGGTTCAACAGTGTTTGTACCTCTTGCCTTTCTGTTGTTATTCCTAAGCAAATTTTTAAAGTTCTTGACAAGGTAGGCAATCTCTGTAGCAGAGAGCTCATCATCAAATCCACCACCATCAACATCATCAATTAACTTAAGAGCCATTGATTTGGATTTGTTCACTTTGGGTAGGTCAGACTCATAGGATTGAAGAGATCCTACAAGCTCATCAATAGGGATGGAGTCCACATCCTTGCTCTCAGTTATGGCAGTCACTTTGGGTCTAAAGTTCTCAGTTAAAGATCTAAGAATCTTCCTAACAATTTTAGGTTGATCATAGATTTCATTCAAATTAAAAATAGAATTAACAATATCATTTAATTTAGCATAGAATTCATAAAAAGATTCATCATCAGACATTCTAATGCTTTCAAATCTGGAAGTCAATTGCTGCAGTTTATTGATCTTAACTGCCTTTGTGCCTTCATGCACAGTTTGGAGGATTTTCCAAGCAGTATGAGCAACCTCAACATTAGAGATCCTCTTAAATTCCTCCATAGAAACAGTATTGAAGATGGCATTCATAACTTTGCTATTGAAGCCTGCTGCTTCTTTTTCAGAAGTTTGCCACTCACTCACAAGAGTAGTGGGCTTCTACCATCCGTACTCAACGGAATTCCAAACTCTCTCATCAATGGATTTTAGGAATGCTTTCATCCTTACTTTCCAATAAGCATAGTTATTCCCATCAAAGTGAGGAGGAACAACAAGAGAGTGTCCATGCTCCATGACAACAGGGGTCAAGGATCAGCTCAGAGATCAACAAATCTCTAACAAGAAAAGTTACCCGCTCTGATACCACTTGAACGGTTTTAGACCCCTTAAAACAAACAGATTGGTTAGCCTAGTTAATTAGCCAAGTTGTTACTTAGTCAAATTATGCAATTCTAGGTTAAAGCAATCAAACAATCATATCAAAAGTATAAAGTAGCATAATAATAAATAACATGAGATATGATCACCCAGGAAACCACACGGTAAAAATCTAGGGAGGATTTGACCTAGCTATCCTCAAGGTAAACCTGAATCCACTATGCAAAAGAATCGAAGTTCATACAGAAGGACTACAAGCTCCCTGCTTGACTTCCTAATGCTACCCACTAATAGAATTTACTGACACGACCACATGCAAACTCCGAATCCACAGACTCCTTCTTTCTTGGATTCTCCAATCAGCTACAAGCATCCACGCTTGATATTCTTTAAGCTTCAATGGTAGCAACCGAGTTGATCATCAAGATGTTGAAGTAATCTCTACCTTGAAAACCCTAAACTTTGTGTAAAGTCAAACTCCTCTAGATCTCACAAGAGATTTACACAAAACAAAAAAGTATGAGCAACAACTCAACTGTAGCAACTCTAAAAACGTGGCTAGGGTTTTTCTTTATATACCTAAGGTAAAAATAGAAAACCCAAAACGTTTAATGAGTTAGGGCTGAGCTAGAATATTCTGCAGAAAAACATTCTGCCCGAGATTCGATCGATCAAACCTTTCCTTCGATCGATTGAGCCAGGCCGAAATGCACCAATGCATCTTGCAGCCACTCGATTCCAACTTTACATGAAAGACCAACTTTGAGCAAGTCTAAACAAGACTAAATAACCTGTTTTGATCATGGTTTGCCAACAATACAAATTAGAGTTCTAAATACATAAATTCCTAAATCTTTAGAACCTAACAGGATTTGCTTTTATGATTGTGTATCCATGCATTGGTTAATCATATTAACAATTGGACTTAATTTGTTAATTAGGTTTAAATTGATATAAGCCATAAATTAGGGTCTAAAATATAAACTCACTCTTTAAAAATAATAATTAAATATAAAAATTACATGAAGAGATGAAGAAAAAAAAAATCAAAGGAAAAAAGTGAGACAGAGGATTCATTTTTAGATCTGATTCGACATGTCAGCATAAAGAATTTTTAGAAGCCTAGAAGTAGAAGCAATGTTTATTTTACATAATATCAATGTTGTAAGTGATTTCTGAGTAGTGATGACTAAACAAAGGAAAAAAGTGAGACAGAGACAGGATTCATCTATACTATCTATATACTATTGTGAGAGACCGCCAAAGTTAGGGGTGCTCTCAAAAAAGAGATTTTTGAGTGCTTTTAAGGTCACCTCTCTTTTTGGGTAAGTGGTGTGAAGTAGCCACTTATTTTTTTATACAAAAAAGAAAAAGAAAAAATTAAACACAACTTTACATGACTGAATTGCTTCATTGTTATTGATTGAGAAAAAAAGTACAAACTTGATATATTGATTATTACATGGCTTTGGGTCCTAGTTACAATCTACCAAAATAATACATGGCTTTTTGTCCTAATTACAATCTATCCAAACCAGATCCCACAATTAGCCCATTGCATCAACCAATATGAATTGGTTCTCTCTTGAACTGCTTTTCAAATACCAAGAACCTTCTCACTACTCTGAATTTGGTGAGATAAGGATTTGGTTTATGATCCTTTCATGGGTATGACAATGGAGAGGGTGTGAGTAGAGGAATTTGGAGAATCAAGTGTATAAGATTGTGAATGAATCAATCTTATTTTTCTCTATGGTTTCTCTCTCCAAATTCTCTCTAGAAGATCTCTACATTTTGTGGGTATGAGGGTATTTTTTAGTAGGGTATGGGATGGAATGTGAAAAGTCATTTTTCAGCAAAATATGGTGCACTGGCGAGTCACTCGCGACTGGGATAAGTCGCCAGTTACCAGACTAGGCCAGATTGTATTTTTTATCCTGTAGTGATCCAGCTGGCTTGACTCTTCATCTTCTTGCATACTTCACACGTGTGCTTTATTTTGGCGAGTCACCACTTGCGAGTCAGTCGCAAGTCTAGTCTCGAGTCACCTTCTTATTACACACTCTTGATCAAATCTTCACACTCTCTCACACACAACCCTTACATTATTTCCACCTAAATACAGGGTTTTTAAATACTAAATTACAAACAAATTTGGCATGGAATAAAACTGTGGGGCCAGCGAATCCTACGGCCCAGTCCACTCCGTCTCAGGGTCGAAGGCCCAAGCCGAGGATGCATCCATGGTCCGAGGATAAAAGCAAGAAGCGCAGGCGCTCAACAGGCCAAGCCGAGGACGACCCCATCCTCGGACATCCGAGAACTTAAGGCAACGTGCAACACCCCCAAGGAAGCCTTCCTGACTACTCAAAGAGCCGAGAAGGAGTACCACGCGCCAGTAATGGAAATCTGGTGGAGGGACAAGCTCATGACAAAAAGTCACCTCCACATTAAATGTACCTGACCACCGCCCTGGCCGCATTAATGAGGAAAGGGCCCCGCACCAGCATCGTCTTAGTTGCCGCGACCCACAAAGAGAATGGGAAGGCGGCTGATAGGACAGGCACCAGAGTAATGTTCTGATCGCTCAACAAATGTAGGGCTAGGATTGGTTGGGTGAGGGGTACATAATGTAAGGGATCCCTCTTGAAAAAAGGAGGGAGGAGGGCCAAGCTCCTTGGACAAGTGCCGAAGAGTACTTTTAGTAAAGAATCCAGGCACTTAGCCTTCAATGGCAATGAATCCATGATGAAGCTCCGTTTGCCTACAAGGGCCAATTTCTTTAACCCACTCTCTACAAATTCATTGTTTGGGGCCTACAGGATTATATCCCTTCTAAGTTCAGAGGGTCCTTCCAAAAATCGAGTCCCTACAAAAACCAACACATAGTTGAATAAATTCAACTTTGCAAATAATAATGAGAAAAATGAGTAGTTATAATATAAGTGAGTCCAAATTTACAAATTTAAACTTTTGAATCAAGTAGTACCCCTCGATTAGGGTTAGGGTTCCAATCCCCTAACCCTATTGTTGACAAGTTATTGTTGTAATGCTCTCCTTTATTAGAAGAGTTAGGGTTCCAATCTCCCCTTCCTATTGTTGTAATGATCAAATTATAAAAATAAAATAAAAAATAATTATTTTGTTTTGCACTTGTAGGGACTCGATTTTCGGAAGGACCCTCTGAACTTAGATGGGATTCATCCTGTAGGCCCCAAACAATGAATTTGTAGAGAGTGAGTTGAAGAAATTGGCTCTTACAGGCAAACGGAGCTTCATCGTGGATTCATTGCCATTGAAGGCTAAGTGCCTGGATTCTTTGCTAAAAGTACTCCTCGACACTTGTCCAAGGAGTTTGGCCCTCCTCCCCCCTTTTTCAGGAGGGATCCCTTACATTATGTACCCCTCACCCAACCAATCCTAGCTCTACATTTGTTGAGTAATCAGGACATTACTCTGGTGCCTGTCCTATCAGCCGCCTTCCCATTCTCTTTGTGGGTCGCGGCAACCAAGGCGACGCTGGTGTGGGGCCCTTTCCTCATTAATGCGGCCAGGGCGGTGGTTAGGTGCATTTAATGTGGAGGTGACTGTTTGTCATGAGCTTGTCCCTCCACCAGATTTCCATTGCTGGCGCGTGGTACTCCTTCTCGGCTCTTTGAGTAGTCAGGAAGGCTTCCTTGGGGGTGTTGCACGTTGCCTTAAGTTCTCGATGTCCGAGGATGGGGTCGTCCTCGGCTTGGCCTGTTGAGCGCCTACGCTTCTTGCTTTTATCCTCGGACCATGGATGCATCCTCGGCTTGAGCCTTCGTCCCTAAAACGGAGTGGACTGGGCCGTAGGATTCGTTGGCCCCACAATAGCCCCTCAAAATCTTGCTATCCGCATCCTCGGGCAGCGAGAAGGATTTTGATGTCCTCGGGCCTGCGACGCGTCCCATTGAGTTTGATCCTTTGTCAGTACCGGAGCCTTTTCATCTACCCTAGATGCGTTACTGACGCCTCGAAGTGCGCGACGCGCCTTTCATTAAATCCAGACGGCTCTATGCTCCCCACGTTCAACGGGAGGATGACAATCCAACGGTGGGGATTCGCCTAGCATTTAGGGGCAGGAAAACCCGCACGGCTCCTTGATTTGGGGTACAAATACCCATTCGAAAAGCCGGTTCCTCTGTTTACTCGCAACCAAGAGTCTACGTTTCCAGCATAAAAAGCCTGTCCGAGGAGATTCTACTCATTTCTGTAAGTCGCTCTATCTCTCTTCGTATTTTCTTCCTCTTTATTCTTCCTACTCTTTCATTTGCTCTTTCTTAGCTCACTTGGGCATCATTTAGGATGGGTAGATTTAAGAAATACGTTTATACTGAAGAGGCGATGGAGAAATTCATCGCCGACTATAATATACCACGCAACATGGGCTTGAGGTATTGTGAGGAGGGGGAGTGGCACGTTCGGAGGCAGGAGGGTGAGGTGGTGATTCCCATCGTTGCCTTCATCGAAGGTGGCATGAGAATCCCCATGGGACCGGTGATAAGGGGCTACCTGACGTACTTCCGGCTAGCCCCCACCCAGTGTGCCACCAATGTCTTCAGAATTCTGGTTTGTGTGGACGCCTTGAACGAGAAGATGGGGCTGAGGTTGACCCACCACGACGTAAACTGGTGTTATAACCTCCAGTGCCTGAAGGGCAAATCGTACTACCTAAAGACCAGGGATGACAAGGTCCGGCTTATCCAGTGCCTCCCTGAGTCCAGCAAGGGGTTGAACAAGGACTTCCTCATTGTGTCTGGAGAGTGGCACGATGGCCTTCACTGCCCAACGACGGAGGGGACCCCAGGTGGGGCAGTGGGAAAATGGGGGGAGGGCTCTAGGACCCTAATCAGTTCCATTCTTTACTTCGTCCATTTCTTTTTGCACCGTTTGGTTACTAATGTGAAGGTGACTTCTTTTGCAGATTCGCACGCCTTCACGCGCCACTTCAGCCTGATTAACCGGGAAGACTTGCAGAAAGCGCTGAGGGCGGAGGTTTTCGTGAACGAAGCCGACAATCAAGTTAGGGCCGCTCACCAGATCTTAGGATACGACTCGACTCAAAAATCATTTGCAGCGCTGAAGTACGTAATTAGAGCAAAGGATCCTCGGCTTCGAAAAATAACCGTGACCGAGGACAGGTTCCAGTTCCCCGAGGAGCCTTCCACATCAGAAGGCCTAGCACCTGCGGGACCCTCCTCCTTCCTTAGACTCTCAGAGGCCGCCAAAGAAGGCCTAGAGAGGGAAGAGGAAGTTGCTGATTTTGGTCCCGCCGAGGACGAGTTTGACGTTTTTGAACGAGTTCACCAGTCCGAGGACCCTCCAAGAGACTTGGGTGACCCTCGTCTGACAGAAGCAGACTTCCTAGCATCCAAGTCTCCTCCCCGGCATGAGATGGGTTACAAGAAGAGGCCCCAATCCAGCCTGTTGGATCTGATCGAAGGCCAACTGGGGAAGTCAAAGCCAAAGCTTCTCCCTCCTCCTCCAAAGACTCACTCTGCCCAGGGCAGATCGGCCCCTACCCAGTCAAGGCCTCCTCCTTCTCTGCCTCAGACGAGTCTGCCTTCTAGGCACGAGCCCTCTGATCCTAAGCAGATAAAGGATAAGGGCAAAAGGCCAGTCGAGGAGAGGCCTGGGTTCCCCCGGGAGGAGGGCGATAATCGGCGGCCGACAAAACAGTTGAAGATAGGCTCCCGAGGCCAGGACAAGCAGGTTGATACCCAGCCCGAGGCTCAGGCCTGGCTTCCTGCCCCAATGCTACATGGGGGGCCTCTTAGGGACAATTCCTCCCTCAGGGACTTTAAAGAGGGTGAAGGCGCGTATGTGGCCGACGCGTTGGAAAGGTGCCTGCTACTCCCAGCGGACATGGCGGAGCTGGGGACTATGAGGAGCAGGGAGGTCTTCCTCTGCCTCAAGCAGTACTTGGAAATGGTAAGTCCCTCAATACTTACGATTCTTTCTAGTTTCAGCTTTTTCTTCCCCTTTTCTCAGCTCGGCTGACTGTGTACTCGTTTTGTTCGGCAGGCCGTTCAGGCCACTTATAGGTTGGAGGACGCAGCCCGCGACCAGGCGAAGGCCATGGACGTGGAGCGTGAGAAACGCTTGGAGGCCACTCGGACCCTTAAAAACTCTGAGGTCGATCTTGCCAAGGCCCCGGAGGAGCTGAGGGCGATGACCAGTGCTCGGGACAACGCCCTGTCAGGCCTCGCCGGCTTCCAGAATTAGGCCAAAGATCAGTCAAAGCGCCTGGGCGAGGCAGAGGAGCAGTTGAGGATCGCAAAGGAGCTGCTTGCTGATCTGCCAAAGAAGGTGGCTGCTGCCGAGGAAGCCAAGAGGGTGGCTGAGTGCGACAAGGATGAGGCCGTGAGGGCTAAGTTTGAGGCTGACCAAGGCAGAGAGGAGGCCCTGGCCACTAAGCAGGAAGCCGAGGAGGAGGCCTATGCTGCGGGGATGGCTGAGACAGAAGCAGCCTTTAAGGCCCAAGTCCCCGGGTTGTGCAGGCGCTACTCTGCTGAGGTTTGGAGGGAGGCTCTTAGACAGGCTGGGGTCGAAGCCTCATCCGACTTGTGGAAGGAGGAGAGTGTGCACTACCCTCCTGCCATCCGCAAGGCAACTCTAAGTGGTGCTGAGGCCGGAGAGGCTGCATAGGAAACCGGTGCTGCTATGGGTGAGGACACCTCAATCGCTGAACCCACAGGTGAGCTTGTCCAAGGAAGTGACCCTCCCGAGGTAGCTGAATCAGGTGAGGGCCCCATTGAGGAGGCGCCCTAGGAGGTTGCGAAGTCCACCACTGAAGCCGAGGCTCCCTCCGCTGAGGAGGCAGCCGTTCCTGCCGAGCCTTTGCGGGTCGTCTCTCTTGGCCAGAGCTCAGAAAGCCCTGAAATTGTTACGGACCAGCCCCCTACTGAGGGAGGAGAATAGGTGGGAGGGGCAGGCCCTTCGGCGCTCTTGTCTCTCTTGTCCTTCGCATCTTTCTTTTTCCCTTTTTTTTTTTTTTTCTTTTTAGATTGTAATGTGGTGTTCATCATGTAATCTTTATGGATTTAATGTAGTGTGATTTTTATTTCTCTTTCCAATTGTTCTAGCTGTTTGTACATCTGCGTGTTATTCATTTTCACTTTTCCTTGTTGTCTTTTTTTTTGCATGATTTTATCACCAATTATACTTCGGCCAGTCATGGCAGCGATTGTAATAACGTGAAGGTACGTACGCATAGGCAAGCCTTTTATGCCTTTAGGACCAGGTGGGACTCTTGCTTTCCCAACATTCTGACACTTAGAATCTTCTGAAGTAGTTAGTTTTCCCGTAGAAGTGAGTCCGAGGACCATGCAGTGCTTTTGGTTCCGTCTAACACTTAGAATCCTCTGAAGCAGTTAGTTTCCCCATAGACCTGAGTCCTGGGACCATGCAGTACTTTTGGTTCTGTCTAACACTTAGAATCCTCTGAAGCAGTTAGTTTCCCCATAGGCCTGAGTCCTGGGACCATGCAGTGCCTTGGTTCTGTCTAACACTTAGGATCATCTGAGGTGGTTAGTTTCCCCATGAGCCTGAGTCCGAGGACCATGCAGTGCCTCGGTTCCGTCTAACACTTAGGATCATCTGAAGTGGTTAGTTTCCCCATAGGCCTGCGTCCGAGGACCATGCAGTGCCTTGGTTCTGTTTAACGCCTGGTCTCTTTGAAGTAGCTAGTTTCCCCATAGGCCTGAGTCCGAGGACCATGCAGTGCCTTGGTTCTGTCTAACATTTGGTCTTTGAAGTAGTTAGTTTCCCCATAGGCATGAGTCCGAGGACCATGCAGTGTCTTGGTTCTGTCTAACACTTGTTCTTTGAAGTAGTTAGTTTCCCCATAGGCCTGAGTCCGAGGATCATGCAGTGCCTTGGTTCTGTCTAACACTTGGTCTTTGAAGTAGTTAGTTTCCCCATAGGTCTGAGTCCGAGGATCATGCAGTGTCTTGGTTCTGTCTAACACTTGGTCTTTGAAGTAGTTAGTTTCCCCAGAGGCTTGAGTCCGAGGACCATGCAGTGCCTTGGTTCTGTCTAACACTTGGTCTCTGAAATAGTTAGTTTCCCCATAGGCCTGAGTCCGAGGACCATGCAGTGCCTTGGTTCTGTTTAACGCCTGGTCTCTTTGAAGTGGTTAGTTTCCCCAAAGGCCTGAGTCCGAGGACCATGCAATGCCTTGGTTCTGTTTAACGCCTGGTCTCTTTGAAGTAGTTAGTTTCCCCATAGGCCTGAGTCCGAGGACCATGCAGTGCCTTGGTTCTGTCTAACATTTGGTCTTTGAAGTAGTTAGTTTCCCCATAGGCATGAGTCCGAGGACCATGCAGTGCCTTGGTTCTGTCTAACGCTTGGTCTTTGATGAAAGAGGTTATCCTCAGCGTTGGCCATACTAGTCTTGGCGTGATGATGGCCTCGGCCCGGCCTCGTCGGAAGTGCGGCGTCATGCGCACCGAACTATTGACCCCGGCGTGCCTCAGGCCAGGCTGGTTTGTGACTCTTAGCCCTAGACGTGGTAGTGGCGCTGCCCTCAGTTCAAGTTTCTGCAGTCATCAGCTACGAGGCATCCCCTGACGGTTCGCGTTCCGCGCTTGACGTTTTGAGGCACGAGGCGCGCTCTCATTAATATTTTTTTGGACTGATGAGGATCGAACGGCTGATAGGCGCTTTGGAATTTGGTCAGGATTAATGTCACCGGTGACCCACCTTTAGAATTCTGCGTAGCTCCATTCCTATCAATCTTCAGCCCCTATTTAAGGCTACGTAGGAGAAGTGACCTTCTACTCTTCATGAACCCTCCAATATACCAGGAAATATGTCCTCCCAACTCTCAGAGCCCCTTCAATGACCCCGCCAAAAGTTGTGACAAGAGTTTGGAGAAATGGGACGGCGTTGGATGGGAGTGAATGTGCATAGGCCCAAAGTCCTCCTCCCTTGACGGAGAGCCGCCAAAGTAATGGCTCGTGCCGGATCTCCGGTGCGGCCAAATCCGTGCGCCATCCTGATGGTGCCACGCACCGCGGCCGAGAGGGAGGTCTCTGAAGTACATAATGTTCTTCCCCGGGGCGTTGCCACGCTGGTGGAAGCATGCAAGGATGCGTCATGTCTGGTGCCCGGGTGTTGCCGTCACCAACGGCCAACCACCGTGGGGCTGGGAGAGAATCAAGGGAACAACATGAGGAAGGGCCGTCCGGCGCCTTTGCATCTGTTCCTCTCTTTGTTCCAGCGCCGCCGCACCGGCTTGGGCGTTGTTGGTGGCCTTAAAGCAGGCCCGCCTCAGCCCCCTCTCCCTTAGCTAGCTTTAAAACAGGTCTGTCTGGGCCTTTGTTTGTATGTTGTAACCGTTCTTTACCTAATAAAATAACGATATTTGTCTTCTTCCCTTTGAATCTTTTGCTTTTCTGCCACGGCGTTTTTTTGTTTTTTTTTTTAAACGCATTCTTGTGAACTTTCCGTCGACTGACTGTCTGGGGACGGTTGTCCGTTGCGCCTGTTAGTGCACAAATTCTCCCCACAGACGGCGCCAATTGTAGGGACTCGATTTTCGGAAGGACCCTCTGAACTTAGAAGGGATATCATCCTGTAGGCCCCAAACAATGAATTTGTAGAGAGTGGGTTGAATAAATTGGCCCTTACAGGCAAACGGAGCTTCATCGTGGATTCATTGCCATTGAAGGCTAAGTGCCTGGATTCTTTGCTAAAAGTACTCCTCGGCACTTGTCCGAGGAGTTTGGCCCTCCTCCCCCCTTTTTCAGGAGGGATCCCTTACATTATGTATCCCTCACCCAACCAATCATAGCCCTACATTTGTTGAGCAATCAGGACATTACTCTGGTGCCTGTCCTATCAACCGCCTTCCGATTCTCTTTGTGGGTCTCGGCAACCAAGGCGACGCTGGTGTGGGGCCCTTTCCTCATTAGTGCGGTCAGGGCGGTGGTCAGGTGCATTTAATGTGGAGGTGACTGTTTGTCATGAGCTTGTCCCTCCACCAGATTTCCATTGCTGGCGCGTGGTACTCCTTCTCGGCTCTTTGAGTAGTCAGGAAGGCTTCCTTGGGGGTGTTGCACGTTGCCTTAAGTTCTCGATGTCTGAGGATGGGGTCGTCCTCGGCTTGGCCTGTTGAGCGCCTGCGCTTCTTGCTTTTATCCTCGGACCATGGATGCATCCTCGGCTTGGGCCTTCGGCCCTGAAACGGAGTGGACTGGGCCGTAGGATTCGTTGGCCCCACAGCACTCAAAGTTGATTTTTTTTTTTTTTTTTTAGATTCTAGTTAGCTTGACTATTAAAGCCTTTTGTACTCGAATAAGAGATTTTGAGTTCAAATTCTGCCTACACGAAAAATAAACTAGTGTCTCAACATGATAATAGGTAACAATCATCATAGAGCTGACGGCATAGGTTGAAATTCTATCCAATCTATTAAAAATAATAATAATAATAATAATAATATTATTATTATTATTATTATTATTATTATTATTATTATTATTTAAATTGGTTTCCAAATAGGATATGACAATTATTATTATTATTATTATTATTTAAATTGGTTTCCAAATAGGATATGACAACATAATTTTTTTTTATATTAGAGAATTTATGACTGTCTGTGATGACGCATAGAAAATCACTGAGTCACTTGTCCGACAGAGAATGTTGGAAGACCTTCAAGAAAGAAATCACACTATGTGGTTTTCTGTTTTCTAAGAAACATGTGGCATTGTACATGTATGAACCATTAAACTAAGAGATCACACCATGTGGTTTTTTTTTTTTTTTTGGTTGCTTTTCTAGAAAAATGTGGTATTATATGTATAAATCATCGAACATTTGTAAAAACAAACTAAATTGTTCATATGATGACAATTATCGATATTATTTTCACATGGAACAATACTACATGAGGGTTTTGTGTTACACTCAAAATCCCATGGAGTTCATTTGTAAAAGCAAACTAAATTGTTCTTATATTGACAAGTATTGATACTATTTTCACATAGAACAATACTACATGAGGGTTTTGTGTTACATTCGAAATTTCATGGAGTTTACACTCAAAACCTTCATAGAGTAAGAGGTATAAATTAACCAAGATATTTATAAACAATTTGGGCTTAACTAAAAAAAAAGTTTGTTTATATATTTACATTTATTTAGCAAACGAGCTAAACTCAGGCTCTAATTTATGCACAATTGTTAAACAAGTCCAACTCACATAATAATTTGCTCGTAAACAAACTTGCGAACATAATACTTAATTTAAGTATATATAACATTATATGTTCAAGTATATATGTATAATTGGATTATTTTTTATTAGGTATAACTTGGTATTAGATTTTGCATATCTATAAACAAGTTCATAAGATATCAAATTATAATTGTAACTTTTTTGGTAATATAAATAGTTATTCATATTCTCAAAAAAAAAAAAATTATTCACAATAAAAATTATTTATAATTTTCAATCTAATTTTATAAGTTTATAAATGAAAATTGTTCTATATAAATAACTCAAATACTATAATTTCAAATATAATTTAATTGTTAAATATTAGTATAGATTTGTGAAGGAATAAAAACTTTTAGTTGCAATGTTTAATATATATGGGAAAATAATAAGTTAATCAACTAGTTTGTGAACAAATTTGAGTTTGTTTAGCAAGAAAATGATCCAAGCTGAAACATGTAATCTACTTTGTTGATAAGCTTGAGATCAGCTTGTGTTAGAAATAAAATTAAACAAACAATTTTGAATTTTTAATATTTGTACCATAACATATTTTTGGTTCTTCTTCGTTCACAACCCTACATAGACATAATTAACAATTTATACATAAAACATTACCGTAAGAAGGTTAAGTCTATTTGTTATTACATTCAAAACTTCAAAAAATTATGTATTTGGCGAAAAAAATCACATGAGAATTTCCAATTTTGTGTGTGCATATATAAATAAAATAAACATATAATTTCATTTTATTGCCAGATTGAGTTTTACTTCTCTCTGTAGGCTGCGTTAGTTTCCTATCTAATGTAACCAATGAATCCAACATTCCTCCACACGGAATTCAATTCCATTAAGTTCCTCGATTGTATTGCTATTCACTTTAATTTCTACCAGTCTTTACTTGTTACCTATAGTCTGTTTGCAGGACTTCCTCGTCTTTTCCTGCATCATTGCTACGACATTTCCCTGGTGTCAGAGGCGAGGACACCCACTTCGTCTTTATATACTTGAAACTTAATATGAAAATTCAATAAAAACCCATATACATATACATACACACAGATATATATATATATATATATATATATATATATGCCCTTTCAATAATTCTAAGTTATTTTTTTTTTTTTTTTGGCTAAATTCAATAATTCTAAGTCTTATTTTACCGGGAAGATACCTGGAAGATGAGAGGCCACTTGCAAATTGATTGATTAATGTCGAAAAAGATTGAATACTTGACACGTGAATGCTGTACCTTCTGTCTCTTTTTTTTTTTTTTCTTTTGATAAGGTCTCTTTTTTTTTTTTGGTTAGTCAAGACTCAAGACAAAAATCACTGATCAATGTATGACTATTCGTTATAACTTTTGAAAAAAATGTAACATATCAATTATCATTTCCTACCAACCGGGTTTGGATTCACATTTTCTGATTTTATTGGTATGTTTGGAATAGTATATTTGATTTGATTTGATTTTTACGAGATATTTCATATTGGTTAAGGTGGCAGATTTAAAAGTAGTTGATAAAATAATATTAATGATAAGTTTAGAGCTAGCCAAAGGTTTTAATATTTTATAACTCAACCAATTGACATATTTTTTTTATGAACTAAAAGAAAAAAAGAGAGAAAAAAGATAATAGAAAGAGAAGTTCTTTTTTAACTCAATTTATTGAGTTTATTAATTAGACAAATTACTGAAATTTAAAAGAACCTAAGGAACAATAATGAAGTGAAAATACTATGACAAATGTACTCATTAAACATGTTGGAGAATGTGCTCTCAAGAGTTTTGTTTAGCAAAATTTGTTTGATTTTTGTTTTTTGTCTCAATTTTTTTTTGTTTCAAAATTTAACAAAACCTTTTTTTTTAATCCTAAAAATAAGTTAGTAATTTTTAATTTTTTATCACACATTTAGTATAAAAATTATAAAAATATATATTTTAATAAATACTTTGTGAATAAACTATAGAAAGCTATGAGATACCCAAACTTACACATATTATTTGGCTTTTGGCTGTATCATAACAGTTTGTCTCAACACTTTATCTTGCTTATTTATGTAGTTCTAGAAAATATTTAAATTAGGTTACAATTGTAAACCTGCATTGTTATAATTTATTTTCCTTAACTTATTTTAATTAAAAACATTAATTGAACAAAAACATATATTAAAAAAATAAAATATATAATACTGTATATAAAATAAATAAATTAAATGAAATCAAATAAACTGTTCCAAATATATTATTAAGAAGTAGAAAAAAAAAAAAAAAATCCAACCAAGTTTCAGAGGAAAGCGTTGAGCAGCGACAAAAGTCCTCGTATATTGTGCGCAAATGACAAGCTTGCTCAAATTCAAAAGCTATCATGACTAAAGTTACTTTTTCTTTTTCTTTTTTCCAAAACGTTAGAAAAGAATAGGGAAAGTCATCATTGGCAGAATCGGGGAAGTGATCTGTGCCTGCGTGAGCGTGACTAACCAAAAGAAGTAAAGAACAAAGTGAGACACAGGGTACGGAATTCACGAGTCGAGTATTCAGTTTTTCTACAGTTTGCATGGCCTCCCGAGTCCAGGCCCAATCTTCCAGGAATCTTCAGGGAAAAATAAAATAAAATAGAATTATAGAAATATATGGGTTCTTATTCATATATTAATATTATATGTACTTTTTTTTTTATGAATTAATATTATATTTACTTCATTCTCAAAAAAGAAAAAAAAAATTATATTTACTTAGCTTCATACATGTAAGTTTTGTTATATTGTCAATTATCCCAAATCTTAAGCTTTTGTGGGAGGTAGAGTATATAGCTAAGAATTGAACTGAAGATCTCATACTCTGATATCATGTCTCAAATATTTAAACTATTAAAAAAATGATAAATTTAATCAGTTAACTATAGGTCTAACAAGTTTATTCACGAACATGTTATTATGTTTAAACTTAACTTGTTTAATAATTACACATAAATTTGAGCTTGAATTTAGCTTGTATATATCTTAAATAAACGAACAAAAACAAGTTTTTTATAGAGCTGAATCTGACTTTATAAATAGCTTACTTATTTATAGTCCTAACTCTATGAAAGGTTTTAAGTGTAAACTTAATGGGATTTTTTAGTGTAATACAAAGGGTCCGTTTGGATTGAGCTTATTGTTGCTGAAACTGAAAACTAAAAACTGAAAACACTGTAGCAAAATAATTTTAAAATGTGTGAATAGTGCCGTGGGACCCATTTTTAATGAAAAAGTTGATAAAAATTGAGAATTGTGGGACCCGTGAACAGTGCTCAGTGCACTGTTCTTGGCTGAAAAGTCAAATAACGCGGCTACTGTTCAATGAACAGTAGCCGCACTACACCTGAAATGCTTGAAAACCCAAAAAAGAAAAGAAAAAAAGAAAAAGAAAAGAAGAAACGCTCATTCATCAAAACACAAACGCTGGACGCCGAATCCAAACGGCCTCAAAACCTCCCTATGATATTGTTTTATGTGAAAAATAATATGGATATATGTCCTTCCTTACATAAACAATTCACAGTTTGTTTTTATAGATTTTTAATGGTTTACACATAAAATAATACCGCATAAAATGCTTGTTGATGATAATCAAAACTTTGGAAGCTTTTATGTTTTACAAG
Organism: Quercus suber; assembly: GCF_002906115.3. Taxonomy (NCBI): domain Eukaryota; kingdom Viridiplantae; phylum Streptophyta; class Magnoliopsida; order Fagales; family Fagaceae; genus Quercus; species Quercus suber. The sequence continues at coordinate 451,353 of NW_027070048.1, forward strand.
ATGACTATGGTATCTTTTTCTATATATAAAAGAAAATATGTTATAATTGTTTATTTAACTTAATTATCTATCAAGATGTAATTCAATATTTTTTTTCTTAGTATTTAGAAATTGGGTCAGTTTGACCCAACCCATAACCCATGGCCAATGAATAGTCCACATTGGTAACCTAATAGGTGAATTTAAATTTGAGTTCAAACTTAAACTTATCTTGATATGAGTTGTCAAGATAAGCGCTGAAGTGACTTACTCTAATAGTTGGCTTATATCCAACCTATTTTTAAATACTCACAGTCAGGAAAAGATACAACGAAGAGAAATTGTGAGAATTATATATACCTACAATTCATGAGAACTCCTCTCTCTACCAAGTCATCTCTTTATGGACACCATCAAGAGCATCCTAAAATTTGGAGCGTGAAAATTTTGGAAGAGACACTAGTTGCCTCTTCAGTGGCAATTGACAAAAAGGTGTCCTCGAACAGTAAAGGCTAAATAGAAGAGTTTGTAAAGCAAGCCAATAAAAGATCTGACAAGTGGATAATTACG